>NC_090755.1:69551698-69554198 GCF_036898095.1 Palaemon carinicauda
TTTACAATTGAGGAAGAAAGAAGTTCTGTTCTGCCCTTTTTAGACGTAAATGTTCATAGACATAATAATAGATTTAAGTTTAGCGTTTTTAGAAAACCCACCAATGTATCGTCTTACATTCACTTTTATTCTAATCACCATATTAAAGTAAAACTCTGTTTTTTCCTTAATGTTTTTGAGAGCTCTTAGAGTTTGTTGCCCAGAATTTTTAGATGATGAGTTTTTAAGAATATACGAAATTGCCTTTAATTTGAAGTACCCAAGATACTTAGTTGACGTAGCATTACAAAAAGCCAAAAAAAAACTTATTATGCAATTGACAATGTAACATCTTTTAATCATGATAATTTATTAGTTTTACCGTATAATGATAGTTTTCTCTGTCTACCAAAAATTTTAAGATGTTTTAAGGTTAATGTTTTTAGAAATTCTTCCACTATAAAGTGTATTTTGATAAAGAACTCTCCGTGTAATAGTGTAGGCTGCATATATGAAATTCCATGTAGTGGTTGTAATTTGAAATATATTGGGCAAATTTGTAAAATGCTGGCAACAAGGATAAATCAACATAAATACTGCGTTCGAGTTGGTAATATGTCTAACGCACTATTCGTTCACATGAATGAATATAATCATTTGATAGACTTGAAGAACTCTAAAGAGCTGCTATTCTGTAAAAATATTGTAAAGAGAAATATTATAGAATCAATTATTATAAGGATAAAGTCGGATTGTGTTTTTAATATTAGTGCTGGGTTTATATAAATTGGATAATTTCATCATGACCAATATTGTTTCAACAATTCAGAATTATATAATTTGTGTTTACCTTTTTTTGTGTGTGTTTATGACCAGTTTGCGTTCAAGTACAAATTTTGGCTGTGGGTTGTTTGATTGTTTGACAATGCTAGTTAGCTGAATATGTTTTTCTATCATTTCTCTACTGTTAAAAAATTTTTAGTTTTTTGTTTTTATCCTATTTTACTTATTGACGTCCTTCAACTATGTCTCACTTTGAAATGCACGAAAGCGCTTGGTACTAAAGCTTTTTATTATTTCCTACTGGCTTTTGCATATATGTATATATATATGTATATATATATATACATATATATATATATACATATATATATATATATATATATATATATATATATATATATATATATATATATATATATATATATATGTATATGTATTTATTTGTACTATTCAATTTTATATATACAATATACAGTATGTGTGTTTGCGTGCCTGTATTTTATATATATATATATATATATATATATATATATATATATATATATATATATATATATATATATATATATATATATATATATATATATATATATGTGTGTGTGTGTGTGTGTAAAATAGGTTGTCACTCAATCTCAGTTTTGGTTTTGTTAAATGTTCATCAACTAAACCACTTAATTTTCATTAATCTGCCTGAAGTTGTCATGATGAATTAATAGAAAAAAAAAGATTAAATTATCTTTTTTCGTTATGAGATAGTTGGTATTTGCTATAAAATAATACAGTAGAAGAGACTCAAAGAAACTAGAATATAGTTTGGAGAAATTTGCAAATCTATATGTGGTTACATTTGGGAATGATATGATCGGTTTTAATAATTCACACTTTTTCCTGTAAAATTGTCTCACCCCTTTATATGATTGTATTGGCTTCAATGTAATGTTTTAGTCCTTGCCTTTATAATTATGAGGTTATATTTGGGGCAATGATATGGTTAGTTTTAATATTTAAAATTTTTTTCCCGCAAAAAAATTTTTCCCCTTTATATAATTTTCTTGATAGGACTAAGTTTCAGCCCATGTCCCTAATTCACTTTCCGGTTTTTTGTGAACATTTATACAATTTCATATTCTTTATTTCATTCCCGAAATAATCTTTTTTTCCTGAGACATATGTAAGGCTTGCCTTTTCGAGTTTTGATTATCATTAACGAGTCTAATCTTAAGACGTCGTAATAAATCTTAAAGACATTTATTTGTCTCTAATTCTAATCGATTAAATCTGTCTTTATATGATCTTCTTTTATCTTTTCAATATCCTTTTTATCACCCTTCTAATGCATTCTTCTTTCACCTGATAATTACTTGCAATTTTCATTAACTTTAACATTCCCTTACTCTTCCTCGTTTGTTCTCTCCCTCTCCTCTTATTGCATCCACACCGTTCTGCCTTTCTCGCTTAATTAGGAAATCATGTAGCTTCTCCGGTTATTCGGGAATAATGTATCTATATCTATATCTTCCATATTGCTTCGGTAATGGAGTCCATCTGATCGCCACGGAAGATACAATACATGTTTTTAAAATTCCCATGTTATATTGCTTTTTATTTTTCTCTCTATTTTCTGTAATGTATATTCACTGTTCGAGTTTAATGTATACACTGTATGTTTTTTTTATGGGTGCAGCTTTAGATTAATGTACCTTAATATGCATTTTACTTTCCCCCCTCCCCCCCACCC
>NC_090755.1:69559198-69561698 GCF_036898095.1 Palaemon carinicauda
GGTACATAAAATCACATGTAATAACAGCTATCAATAATGTAATCGGTACATAAAATCACATGTAATAACAGCTATCAATAATGTAATCGGTACATAAAATCACATGTAATAACAGCTATCAATAATGTAATCGGTACATAAAATCACATGTAATAACAGCTATCAAAAATGTAATCGGTACATAAAATCACATGTAATAACAGCTATCAATAATGTAATCGGTACATAAAATCACATGTAATAACAGCTATCAAAAATGTAATCGGTACATAAAATCACATGTAATAACAGCTATCAATAATGTAATCGGTACATAAAATCACATGTAATAACAGCTATCAAAAATGTAATGGTACATAAAATCACATGTAATAACAGCTATCAATAATGTAATCGGTACATAAAATCACATGTAATAACAGCTATCAAAAAATGTAATCGGTATATAAAATCATGTAATAACAGCTATCAATAATGTAATCGGTAAAATATGCGGTTTTCCTGTAAAAGAATCAAGCCTCACTGAGCCATTTTCTCGTAGGTTACCTCTGTATAAGCGGAAAATGATTTTGCATACAATTTCAGATAAAACACTTCATCAAATCCCACGGTAGTGCAAAAGTTTCTAAAATTGCACGAAAGTTACCAGGGCAGAGCAAAAGTTTAGAATATAACGTATGAGGCCGTACGACGAGAACACTTTTCACTCTTGCGAAAGCCAATATCTGTAAACACAAACACAAAACAAACAAACCAAATGAACTCTTGACGACAGCTGATCATTTCAATCGCATCCCGCTGGGAATGTTTTTATTCCCCCTTGCCCCCATTTAGCTCTTGATGAAGCTCTCCTCCTTTCCCGAGGGAGGTGTTTTGAAGTAGAGTTTCTCACTGCGAAGTACTAGAACCTCTTTCCCCCACGGAGGCAATGCGAATGCTGTTAAAACCGCCAGGATCTTTGAAGAAGAAAGCACTTTGCGTTTTCAAATTCTAGAACATACTTGTTTATTTTTTTTTCCCTTTTTTTTTTTCTTTTTCTTTTTGGGTGGTGGAGGATTCCTCTAACTTGGTAGTCATATAGATTACCACTGTTATCTCTTAATGTTTCATAGGTTGAAATTATATTCTAAACAGTTATAGCATTTAAAGGTAGAAGATGTCAGACCAATCATAATCATGGCTTATAACTTAAGACAGCTTTGTTTATTCTGTGGAAGATTTTCTTTGTCTTCTTCAGACCTTTCTATTCCCACCGTATAACAGGGTCGGCCGCTGGGAGTCAACTGTCTTCATCTTTTTCCCTCAATCGCAAGCATTGCTCCACATCCATCTATTGAGGATATGAAGGTTAAATATGTCCTTTCTAATTGTAATATATTTGCCAACGGCAATTAATTGGCATTTTCGTGCATTCTTTGGTCATTTGAAATATGAAGTTTGTACAAATCATCGTAATTTGATCCTGGTTTTGATTGAAGATGTTATTGAGTAGCCCTAGGCCAAACTGAATAAATGAATAACTTCTCTGAAAATAGATTAATTTAGCCTTCCTGGTCGTTATGTCAATCGTTCATATTATTTATTGGAGAGATATGGTTTTTCGTTACCATATTTTTTAGGAATATTAGTAGAAAAAAACTATTGAAATGTTAACATAAAGCAAATAGCAATGATTCTCAAATATAATTTATTCCTTATAATGTCAATCATATCTCTTAGAGTTGTCAACACCTGATTTGGAGGCTGCATTAGTAAGCGTAAATGCTGGTATGATATAGTCTCTCTGAAACTTCAGAGATTAAGGTAAATAGATAGAGAGGATTTGAGAAATAAATGTCTAATATTTAGACAGGTAAAATGTAAATATGTTAGAGAGAGAGAGAGAGAGAGAGAGAGAGAGAGAGAGAGGAGAGAGAGAGAGAGAGAGAGAGAGAGGAGAGAGAGAGAGAGAGAGAGAGAATCATCTAACAATTTATAATAATTAAAAAAAAAATGGGTTGATTTTAGTTTCAAACGCTTCCTTTTTTTCAAATTTATACTTCATAATGCCATTTAGGTGTTTTCCCCTTATTTGCTCCTCGGTTCTGATTGGCTACCCAAGCCCCGGTGATGGGCAATATGGTCCAATCTCACATTCATAATTCAAATGCAACCATTTAAACGATTTCAAACCACCACCAACAACAAATACAGCTGTTTCTAGTCCACTGCAGGACAAAGGCCTCAGACACGTCCTTATTCCCATGTGAGGTTTTGCCAGGTTTCATCAATACGCTGGCCAGTGCTGGTTGATGATGGTGGGAGACTATTGTCTAATTGCTCACAATAAACCAACCTAGTATGTGTGGCCCTGACTAGTACAGCTTTGCTGATAATAGCGATATACAAACCATATCACCACGTTAAGGTATCCCCACTCCAAAACCATGAGCTATCAAAAAATCGTTCTTAGAAAGAAATAATTATTTATTTCTACGAACGATTTCATGACAAACTGATG
>NC_090755.1:69569198-69571698 GCF_036898095.1 Palaemon carinicauda
GATATGAAAAATATATCGACAATATCATAATTAGTAAATCCCGTTCTAGATATAAAAATGTACTGTGATCATTAAAAAGCAATAGAGTATTCCCAGATATCAAATAAATCAGTCGAGAATATCCTGATTGATAAACCCCCATCTTATATATAAAAATGTACTCAGATTACCAAAAACAGTAAATTATTCCACAAACGCTCTGACGTTCTATTTATGTATCCGAGACTGTAAATATGTTTTGCTGTACGTTTTCCATTTCCTGTGTTTTCCTTTCCATCCAATTCCGACTTAATGTCTGTGTCTTTCATTCAACAGCAGAATCTTTGCCTTTCTTCAAATTCTGCTTGCTTGCTTTTCCCTTCGTTTGCTTGCAAAGGTGTATTTGGAATAGGAAGAACTGCAGAGTTTAGCGCGTATTCCGCTAAAGGTTTATTTCGACTATATTTTCTTGGAGGGAGAAAATCCACAGTATGTTGTGCGTATTTCATTACACAATATCTTGTGTATTTTCTGCCGCAAATATAGTTTAGCCCCATTTATCCAGGAGTAAGGCATTCACAGTATTTTGGTGCGTATTTACTTAGGAGCAAAAACTTCGCAGTATCTTTATTTATATTTACCTAGAAGCAAAAACTTTGCAGTATCTTTATTTATTTTTTATCTAGGAGCAAAAACTTCGCACTATCTTTATTTATATTTACCTAGAAGCAAAAACTTTGCAGTATCTTTATTTATTTTTTATCTAGGAGCAAAAACTTCGCTGTATCTTTATTTATATTTACCTAGATGCAAAAACTTCGCTGTATCATTATTTATATTTACCTAGAAGCAAAAAACTTCGCTGTATCTTTATTTATATTTACCTAGAAGCAAAAACTTCGCAGTGTTTTTATTTATATTTATCTACAAGCAAAAACTTCGCTGTATTTTTATTTATATTTACCTACAAGCAAAACCTTCCCAGTATCTTTATTTATATTTATCTAGAAGCAAGAACTTGGCAATATCTTATTTATATTTACCTAGAAGCAAAAACTTCGCAGTATCTTTATTTATATTTACCTAGAAGCAAAAACTTCGCAGTATCTTTATTTATATTTACCTAGAAGCAAAAACTTCGCAGTATCTTTATTTATATTTATCTACAAGCAAAAACTTCGCTGTATTTTTATTTATATTTACATACAAGCAAAACCTTCGCAGTATCTTTATTTATATTTATCTACAAGCAAAAACTTCGCTGTATTTTTATTTATATTTACCTACAAGCAAAAACTTCGCAGTATCTTTATTTATATTTACCTAGAAGCAAGAACTTGGCAATATCTTTATTTATATTTATCTAGAAACAAGAACTTCGCTGTATCTTTATTTATATTTACCTAGAAGCAAAACTTCGCAGTATCTTTATTTATATTTACCTAGAGGCAAAAACTTCGCGGTATCTTTATTTATACTTACCTAGAAGCAAGAACTTGGCAGTATCTTTATATTTACCTAGAAGCAAAAACTATGCGGTATCTTTATTTATTTTTATCTAGAAGCAAAACCGCATTATATTTATTTATATTTATCTAGAAGAAAAAACTTGGTAGTATCTTTATATTTACCTAGAAGCAAAAACTTCGCGGTATCTTTATTTATATTTATCTAGAAGCAAAAACTTGGCAGTATCTTTATTTATATTTACCTAGAGGCAAAAACTTCGCGGTATCTTTATTTATATTTATCTAGAAGCAAAAACTTCGCAGTATCTTTATTTATATTTACCTAGAAGCAAAAACGTCGCAGTATCTTTATTTATATTTACTTAAAAGCAAAAACTTCGCAGTATCTTTATTTATATTTACCTAGAAGCAAAAACTTCATTATATCTGTGTTTATATTTACCTGGACACAAAATCTTTGCAGCATTTTATTTATATTTATTTAGAAGCAAAAACTTCGTGGTATCTTTATTTATATTTACTTAGAAGCAAAAACTTCGCAGTATCTTTATTTATATTTACCTAGAAGCAAAAACCTGGCAGTATCTTTATTTATATTTACCTAGGAGCAAAAACTTCACAGTATCTTAATTTAGGATCAAAAACTTCATAGTATCTTTTATATTTACGTAGAAGCAAAAACTTCGCAGTATCTTTATTCATATTTACCTAGAAGCAAAAACTTCACAATATCTTTATTTATATTTACCTAGAAGCAAAAACTTGGCAGTATCTTCATTTATATTTACCTAGAAGCAAAAACTTCGCTGTATCTTTATTTATATTTACCTAGAAGCAAAAACCTGGCAGTATCTTTATTTATATTTACCTTAAAGCAAAAGAAAGCACAGTAAGTTGCTTACGCATCATTACCAAATTCATGTCTGGTATATTTGCCAAGAAAAGAAAATTTTTATGAAAATTCTAAATTGGTTCAGTTTTGCTCAGAAGTAAACAGAATCACATTCTGTTCAATATAGTATTCTAATCAATAGAGTCTGTTTACCATTAGT
>NC_090755.1:69576698-69581698 GCF_036898095.1 Palaemon carinicauda
ATATATATATATATATATATATATATATATATATATAAAGTATTATATCAATGATTTTCATAGGAGACTTTAACTGTGGCTCTGAGCTCAGGTCAAATCCTGGTCGTGAGGTCTTGGGCCAGTCAGTAGGAGACGTTGTTGAATGATTCAGTCAGGTGCTGCATTCACCTCTTGACTATCCCTCATCCACCATCTCTTAGGTTCCAGAAAAAGGTGCGTAGGTCCACAAATTCATCTCTGACTACTTGTTGATAAAACGGATGGATAAACGTCTTTAGAGCTACTCTTACAAGGGATAGATGGGAAGGACACTCCAAAATCAAACCATTGTTCTCTAGTCTTGGGTAGTGCCATAACCTCTGTACCATGGTCTTCCACTGCCTTGGGTTAGAGTTCTCTTGCTTGAGGGTACACTCGGGCACACTATTCTATCTTATTTCTCTTCCTCTTGTTTTGTTAAAGTGTTTATAGTTTATATAAGAGATATTTATTTTAATGCTGTTACTTTTCTTAAAAATTTAATTTTCTTTTTTTTTTTCCTTTCCTCACTGAGCTATTTTCCTTGTTGGAGTCCTTGGGCTTATAGCATTGTGCTTTTCCAGCTAGGGTTGTAGCTTAGCAGTTAATAATAATAATAATAATAATAATAATAATAATAATAATAATAATAAAAATAATAATAATAATAATAATAATAATAATAATAATAATAAGGATATTTGATGAGGTACAGTAGAGTGGAGCATTTTGGTTGTATTTGCAATTTCTGTGGTTTGATCAAGTTGTGATGCGGTAATGAGCTAAGCTAGTGTCATGAAGACTGTTCATTAGTGTCTCTCTCTCTCTCTCTCTCTCTCTCTCTCTCTCTCTCTCTCTCTCTCTCTCTCTCTCTCAAAAATTCCTACAATATATATATATATATATATATATATATATATATATATATATATATATATATATATATATATATTAGTCTTGGCCAATCATACTAGCTTGGTTTGCTTTGAGTGGTCAGACTAAAGTCTCCGACCATCGCGAATCCGCAGTGGCCAGCGTGAGGATGAAAATGTCCAAACTTCTCCAGACATGACTAAGAACATGTCTGAGGCCTACGTCCTGCAGTAGACTAGATATGGTTGCATTTGTTGTTGATTGTTACACACACACACACACACACACACACACATATATATATATATATATATATATATATATATATATATATATATATATATATATATATATATATATATATATATAAATATATATATATATATATATATATATATATATATATATATATATATATATTTTTATATATATATATATATATATATATATATATATATATATATATATATATATATATATATATATATATATGTTGTGTGTGTGTGTGTGTGTGTGTGTGGATTTTCCGCATAGAAGCTAATGAGGTATTACGATGATTAATGTTTCGTTTCAATGCTCTCTCTCTCTCTCTCTCTCTCTCTCTCTCTCTCTCTCTCTCTCTCTCTCTCTCTCTCTCTCTCTCTCTCTTATAATCTTGTTCTCCCAACAGCATGAACCAGCCATTTTATTTTATGAATTCAGTAATGTATAATTAAAAGGATTATCAGTTAAGGCTCTTAACATCGCTATGTTCGATTTTTCACCATAATTTTTTTTTTTTCATTATCTGTTCATCCTTTTAGGGATTACCACACAATTACAGCGGCACCTCCTCCAATCCATCCCATCCATCTATCCTTCTATCCCATGCCCTCCGGTGCCCTCTTCGCCATCCTTGCAAGGACTTTACTCCCTGTTTTCCCCTCAGGGATCTCATAAGGGATCTAAAACCAATTCCACTTTTATTTACTTCTATGGCCCTAGATCCAGCTACCAATAGTCTCTCTCTCTCTCTCTCTCTCTCTCTCTCTCTCTCTCTCTCTCTCTCTCTCTCCTCCAACCCCACAATCTTCTACATGCCCCTCTCCCTCCTCCCAATTCCCCTCCCAAGCCCTCCTTCTCCGTGCCCCCGTCTGTGACTACACTTTGCTGTGGATGTATCTTGCTTGCCTATTTGGCCGATCTTATCAGGGCATCGATTCTGTACCTTTATCCCCACTTCCCTCATCTCTCCTCGTTCTCTCTCATTCTTTCTTTATTATTACACTCCCTCTCCAACACCCCCATCCAAACACCTTCCCCCTCGTACTCTCTCCTTTTTCTTTATTGCTCGTTTCTCTTTGCTTCTGTGATAGACTAAAGCCTTTGGATTTTATCTCATTTTTTTTCTCGGTTTACTTCTGTAGTTAAATCGTACTAATTGGTCTTCCGACATTTCAGAATTGAGCAGTTTTAGTTGTTTGATACTGACTGGACACTTACACACTATAGTCAATTTCTTTTAGCGATGCAGATTTGCACCGACTCTCAGCTATGCCCTTTTAGCTCGGAAAAGTTTCCTGATCGCTGATTGGTTGGACGAGATAATTTTAACCAATCAGCGATCAGGAAAGTTTTCCGAGCTAAAAAGGCACCGCTGCGAGTCGGTGCAAATCTGCCTCGATAAAAGAAATGGACTATAGTTTGTAATCTGTTCTAGTAAAGAATTCCAAACCATTTTTGAGAACTCGTGGACGAATTAGTGCAAACATATCGACAGTATGCGAAGTACAAATTCTGTAGTCAACCATAATCAGGGATAATATGTTAACGAGAGTACGCATAATTAGCTAATTAAGTCAAACTTTCAATGTATACTGCTCTTTGTGGCAGAGTTTGCCGCACATACTAAGTAACAATAAATATAGATGAATTGCATAAAGAAAAATACTTGCTAGATGCCCCTCATCTCAGTAATTTCTTGGGAAAAGTTGTGTAATCAATATTCATATGTCGTTACCCGAGAAGTTGTTTCAATTATAGGCAATAGATTGTAATATTTTGTAAAATTTTCCCTATATGATAGCTCCCACAACATGTCTGTTTGTATATCGGTTATAGCTTTAAACGCCTTACCATTCTCACAGTTTGTTCCGTGGGCATGACTTCGTGCATGTTGACCGATTGCATTCTATCCTTTCCGATTTCACGTGATATAATATGTTCACATTTTTATTACAATCTATTGAGGAATTTGGTTTTCCCCAGTTTCTTCTTTGCTCCTTATTTTATTATTAATTACTTGTTTCCTATTTAGAGCATTATATAATATAGTATCATGTTACCATTTTAATTTCCCGTTCAGCAGTTTTTTTTTTTCTATTACGAGGAGGAGGAAGTGACATCTTAGAATTTAAGATCCGTTTTTATGCTGTTATGGAAAATATTGGCTATCATATCATATACAAAACTCGGCATTCTTGCTAGTGAATACAGGGTTTTACAAGGCAACGAAACTTTCTTTTATTTTCACTTATGGTTTTTTAAGCCTTACCCGTATAAAGGTAAAGTACTTTTAAGGGTTGAAACATATTGAACGCTTCGGTAGTTATTTACTAAATGAAAATGTCATCTGCATATCACACCCAAAGAGTATGGGTGATGCAGCAAGTGTATTGTGATTTCTGGCAATAAATTTGATGGCTTAGAATATCGTTCTTATGGCACACGGGAAAAATATTCCCGCCTGTAAAACAATTGATAAA
The DNA here is from genome assembly GCF_036898095.1 of Palaemon carinicauda. Classification (NCBI taxonomy): domain Eukaryota; kingdom Metazoa; phylum Arthropoda; class Malacostraca; order Decapoda; family Palaemonidae; genus Palaemon; species Palaemon carinicauda. The sequence continues at coordinate 69,580,334 of NC_090755.1, forward strand.
AGTAAAGTTATCTGTTACAGCATTATACTTGTGGAACAATAGCCAGGTTTCCGTAGGGTTGGCTTAAAAGGAACGCAGCCAACATACAATAGGCCTAGCTCGTGCTAGACCTGATAACTCTTGTACAAAGACACTATCCATAGGAATATCCTATTTCTATAATATATCTCCTGTTTTCTTTTATTGCGATTTAAGTTCTTTATAGCTTTATAGGGTTTTGGTGGCTGATGTGGTAACGTCCGTGACTGGTGAACGTCAGACTAGGGTTCGAGTCCCGCTCAAACTCGTTAGTTTCTTTGGTCGCTGCAACCTTTCAATCCTGGTGAGCTAAGGATGGGAGCCGGGGTTGGAGATCCTATAGGTCTATCTGTTGAGTCATCAGGAACCATTGCCTGACCCTCCTTGGTCCTTGCTTGGGTGGAGAGGGATTTGGGCGCTTGTAATATGTATATATGGTTAGTCTCTAGGGCATCGTCTTGCTTGATAAGACAGTGTCACTGCCCCTTGCCTCTGCCCTTCGTGAGGGGCCTTTAAGCCTTTGAATTGTATAATGGAATGGATAGACAAAGGTAAGCATCTTCAACTTAGATACTTTTAATTGAGTAAATATTGGCATAAAGATATAAGAAATACGGCACGTGGCAGCTCCTTCAGAATAATTCATTGTAATCAATGAAACTCTAGGTGCTGTAATATAGCTGTACTCAGGCCTGAATTGATGTGTTGATATTGAAAATTATGTGTATATAGTCTTAAAACTATCAATGTATCAATATAAATTATATTTTTTTGGGATACGTTACGGAGAGTTATAACACCCTCCTTAATATCAGTAAGGTCTCTCTCTCTCTCTCTCTCTCTCTCTCTCTCTCTCTCTCTCTCTCTCTGTGGGTGGCATTTTTGTAAAAGGCATAACCAAATGTAACTCATTAATATGAAGTTTCAATATACAGTACATGGAATTTAAAGTAACCATTAATTAAAAAAACAATAAATTCAATAGAAGTTCCTTGTAATCTGTAGTGTCTGGTATACTGTATTAAGGCGGGTTTACACGGCCGAGCAGCTCGCTGATCCCGGTTGTCGAACCTACTTGTAGAACGGCTCGAAGAGCTTTCAGACAGTACATCGAGCCTCAGTGTGCCTCGTGCTAAAACAACGTCAACATGTCACTCGACCAGGACGATTTGATAGCCATTGCTTTAGCAGTGGCACTAAGACGGAAAAAAAGAGATCAAAGTGGACGTAGGACTGGCTACTAAAAAGAGAAATTTTCAAACACCAACTTGCTTGTTATTATTATTATTATTATTATTATTATTATTATTATTATTATTATTATTACTAGCCAAGCTACAACCCTAC
>NC_090755.1:69586698-69594198 GCF_036898095.1 Palaemon carinicauda
TCTTACCTTGGTTAGCAGTTAACAGGTGAAATGCAGTGTAGATATTATAATCTCGATGACGCTAATTGGAGCAAGTCATCTTCACGGCAGAGCAGACGAGAGTCCAGACGCCACTGAAATTTCCCGCCAAATTCCCGGGGTCTCGAAGAATCTCGAGACGGGCAACAATACAAATTGCCAAGTACCGCATTTTGTAGGAACTTGCTTCAAAACTATCCATAACTCAAAACCAATATGTTGTTCGTAACTTTTTTGGTGCATTACACTATCAGTGTAACAATATGGTGATTTAATACAGAGTAAAAGTTCATTTCATGACATGATCACACAAACTTACCAAGCCCATTTTAAGACAAAGTACAATAGAGGGTATATTATTCACAAAAAATACCCTGCCTCCTGGTTTTGAGGGGTATATTTGAGCCTTAGGGTGTTTTACATGTATTTAAACCCCAGCTCAATCGTTATACCCTTTCTGTACCTTGAACTTTTTACAGTGTATTAACTATCGGTTACACATTGATCCAAACAACCATTATTAATTTTTCTTTCTGTGGTGTTTACTGATTTATTGTCAATACTTTCATTGTACAATCTAGGATTATTAATGAACGCTACCCATCAAAAATGAAGGGTTGTGGTGGCCGATGTGGTAACGTCCCTGACTGGTGAACGCCAGACTGGGGTTTGAGTCCCACTCAAACTAATTAGTTTCTTTGGTCGCTGCAACCTCACTATCCTTATGAGGTAAGCATGGTAGGTTTTGTGGAGCCCATAGGCCTATCTGCTGAGATATCAGCAGCCATTGTCTGGCCCTCCTTGGTCCTAGATTGGATGGAGAGGGGCCTTGGGTGCTGATCATATGTATATATGGTCAGTCTATAGGGTACTGTCTTGCTTAATAGGGCAATGTCACTGTCCATTGCCTCTGCCATTCATGAGGGGAATTTAAACCTTGATATGCACGCAAGCACACCCCTCTCTCATTAGGGTATGACTACTCTCTCTCTCTCTCTCTCTCTCTCTCTCTCTCCTCTCTCTCTCTCTCTCTCTCTCTCGCTCCGAGGGGGATGGGGAGAGCTAAACGTGATCGGAATATATATATATATATATATATATTATATATATATATATATATATATATATATATATATATATAGAGAGAGAGAGAGAGAGAGAGAGAGAGAGAGAGAGAGAGAGAGAGAGAGAGAGACACACAAGCACTTGCTTTCCATAATATATGGGAGATTGTCCCCAGTTTTTCGACTTCTTTGGTTTTTAGTCACTCAAGTCACCTATATCGATCATGGTGGTATATAACACCTTCCCTTTCTCCTCCTTTTGTGTAAGGATCAGGTTTCAATCAATACATCCGGTAATATTAATTCTACGCGTTATCTTTCGGTACTCATCACCCTACTTGTGTTATCACTCTTCCCTCTCTCCATCTTCTCTCCAATCATTCCACCCATCCATTTAAAGGTTTAAAGGCTGCTCATGAATGACAGAAGCAAGGGACAGTGACATTGCCCTAGCTAGGAGGACAGTGCCCTAGAGATTGTTCAGAGCCTAAGCCCCCTCTTAACCCAAGTTAGGACTAAGGATGGCCAGGCAATGGCTGCTGATGACTCAGCTAAGGGCTCCCCCAAACCCACCATCCTTAGCTCACAAGGAGGGTGCGGTTACAGCGAACAAAAGGCACTAACGAGTTTGAGTGGGACTTGAACCCCAGTCTGGCGATCACCAGTCAGGGACGTTATCACATCAGCACACCAACTCTAAAGATTCTTCTCTTTTGGTGCTCATGGGGGAATAATGGAGTCTGTGCACCTCACATAGCATTATTAGCATTACTTAGGGTATGTACAGAGTCCCTTTTACTCTGTGGTGTACCCGCTATTCGCATTCTTCTTAACCTGTTTTCGTTTCCGTTCTTCCATCTTACTGTCCATCATCTTTTTTATTAACTTTTACTTCATGGTGTAAATGATGGATATCCCCTGCAGTAGCACCGCTAAGCTAAATGGCATCCCCGGCTCCATCTTGGCCCTCATTGCCTAGATTCCATAGATCATACTTCTAAATCCATGTCCAAAGCACTGCAATGATAATTTATCGGGATTTTTTTTTATAAATATATTTTTTTTATCTTATATATTGAGACGATTGTATAGTGAAGTAATTTTCCATTTTTTTTTTCTTTTTTTATATTGAGACTATTGTATAGTGAAGTAATTTTCCATTTTTTTTTTCTTTTTTATATTGAGACTATTGCATAGTGAAGTAATTTTCCATTTTTTTTTCTTTTTTTATATTGAGACTTTATTGTATAGTGAAATAATTGTCCATTTTTTTTCTTTTTTTATGTTGAGACTTTATTGGTTAGTGAAGTAATTTTCCATTTTTTTTTCTTTTTTTATATTGAGACTTTATTGTATAGTGAAATAATTGTCCATTTTCTTTTTTTTTTCTGCGACTTTTAATTCTATAGTGAAGTAATTGCCTAAAGTTATTCGGTGTTTAGCAGTCTTTCCTTCATTTGACTCCTCGACATTTCATATATCACTATGTATTCCTCCAAAAACAACGTCGTGTGCACGTGTGCACATAGGCAGCATGTACGAGAGAGAGAGAGAGAGAGAGAGAGAGAGAGAGAGAGAGAGAGAGAGAGAGAGAGAGAGAGAGAGAGAGAGAGCTGTAACGAGATTTTCTCCGAGAAGATTTTTAGAAACATATATGAGAGATCTCCCTTTGACCATCAACCCGTGAAGTCCCCCGAATCTTGTTGAATATTTGAGTCATTCTGCTTCGCATGGGATCGGAATATATTGAAAATAAGTTCCCTCGTGTGTTTTATAAAGTTGGGAAAATAAATAGGAAATGTAAATCTGCATGTGTATTTTCCTCTGAGGATTTTGACTAACGGATCACGTTTACTTCTTTTTCCCCTTTTATATTTTTCTCTATTTTTATTTACTTTGTACATTTTCCTTGGAGTATTTGTATCTCGTTAAAGATACATGTTCACGAGTGAGCTTATACGTACACACCTAGAGGCTCTAGTTTTGGGTAGTGCCATAGTCTCTGTACCATGGTTTTCCACTCCCTTGGGGTAGAGTTCTCTTGTTTGAGGGTAAACTAGGGAACACTATTCCGTGTTATTTTCTCTTCCTATTGTTACTTTGAAGTTTTTATAGTTTGATTATAAAAGATTTATTTAGATGGGGTTATTCATAAGCATCTCTTGTAGTTTATTTCCTTATTTGCTTAATTCCTTATTTTCCCTGTTGGAGCCCTAGGGTTGTAGCTTAGCAAGTAATAATAATAATATTATATTAATTATCATGATATGTGTTTGAGTTGATGTAGGTACTTAGTATATGGAATGATAGACGGCCAAAGATATTTGTGTTGTAGACAAAATATTATACTATTTATTTACTATTATATTAAAAGTTGATATTAATGAAATTAAGGGTCTCTCTCTCTCTCTCTCTCTCTCTCTCTCTCTCTCTCTCTCTCTCTAAATGGTACAAATATCCGGTCGTACAGTTTGTCAAGTCGTTTCACGGCCCCGGAAAGAGAGGATATTGTCAAACTTCTACAAAATAGAGATGAGTCCATGAAACTTTTGTATAGGTGTGAAGGGATCCTCAACTGTAACTGCTTTTCCCTAGGTAGATGTCTCTCGTAAAAATCTTGTCCTTTTGACACACACACACACACACACACACACACACACACACACACACATATATATATATATATATATATATATATATATATATATATATATATATATATATGTGTGTGTGTGTGTGTGTGTGTTTATGTACTGTATGTGTATGTACATTTACATACATTTGTTTTTCAAAAGATGCCTCATGGCCTGAAGGATGGTTGCAGCAGATGCAAATAATGCATTGTTCTTTAACGGTTATTGGCATATTGAGCGTGTGCTCACACACACACACACACACACACACATATATATATATATATATATATATATATATATATATATATATATGTATATATATATATATATATATATACACATACATACATACATATACCAAAGGCACTTCCCCCAATTTTGGGGGGTAGCCGACATCAACAAATGTAACAAAACAAAAAAGGGGACCTCTGCTCTCTACGTTCCTCCAGCCTAACCAGGGACTCAACCGAGTTCAGCTGGTACTGCTAGGGCGCCACAGCCCAACCTCCCACATTATCCACCACAGATGAAGCTTCATAAGGCTGAATCCCCTACTGCTGCTACCTCTGCGGTCATCTAAGGCACCGGAGGAAGCAGCAGGGCCTACCGGAACTGCGTCACAATCGCTCGCCATTCATTCCTATTTCTCTCACGCTCTCTTGCCTCTCTCACATCTATCCTCCTATCACCCAGAGCTTTCTTCACACCATCCATCCACCCAAACCTTAGCCTTCCTCTTGTACTTCTCCCATCAACTCTTGCATTCATCACCTTCTTTAGCAGACAGCCATTTTCCATTCTCTCAACATGGCCAAACCACCTCAACACATTCATATCCACTCTAGCCGCTAACTCATTTCTTACACCCGTTCTCTCCCTCACCACTTCGTTCCTAACCCTATCTACTCGAGATACACCAGCCATATTCCTTAGACACTTCATCTCAAACACATTCAATTTCTGTCTCTCCATCACTTTCATTACCCACAACTCCGATCCATACATCACAGTTGGTACAATCACTTTCTCATATAGAACTCTCTTTACATTCATGCCCAACGCTCTATTTTTTACTACTCCCTTAACTGCCCCCCAACACTTTGCAACGTTCATTCACTCTCTGACGTACATCTGCTTCCACTCCACCATTTGCTGCAACAACAGACCCCAAGTACTTAAACTGATCCACCTCCTCAAGTAACTCTCCATTCAACATGACATTCAACCTTGCACCACCTTTCCTTCTCGTACATCTCATAACCTTACTCTTACCCACATTAACTCTCAACTTCCTTCTCTCACACACCCTTCCAAATTCTGTCACTAGTCGGTCAAGCTTCTCCTCTGTGTCTGCTACCAGTACAGTATCATCCGCAAACAACAACTGATTTACCTCTCATTCATGGTCATTCTCGCCTACCAGTTTTAATCTTCGTCCAAGCACTCGAGCATTCACCTCTCTCATTACTCCATCAACATACAAGTTAAACAACCACGGCGACATCACACATCCCTGTCTCAGCCCCACTCTCACCAGAAACCAATCACTCACTTCATTTCCTATTCTAACACATGCTTTACTACCTTTGTAGAAAGTTTTCACTGCTTGCAACAACCTTCCACCAACTCCATATAACCTCATCACATTCCACATTGCTTTCCTATCAACTCTATCATATGCTTTCTCCAGATCCATAAACGCAACATACACCTCCTTACCTTTTGCTAAATATTTCTCGCATATCTGCCTGACTGTAAAAATCTGATTCATACAACCCCTACCTCTTCTAAAACCACCCTGTACTTCCAAGATTGCATTCTCTGTTTTATCCTTAATCCTATTAATCATTATTCTACCATACACTTTTCCAACTACACTCAACAAACTAATACCTCTTGCATTACAACACTCATGCACATGTCCCTTACCCTTATATAGTGGTACAATACATGCACAAACCCAATCTACTGGTACCATTGACAACACAAAACACATATTAAACAATCTCACCAATCATTCAAGTACAGTCACACCCCCTTCCTTCAACATCTCAGCTTTCACACCATCCATACTAGATCCTTTTCCTACTCTCGTTTCATCTAGTGCTCGCCTCACTTCCTCTATTGTAATCTCTCTCTCATTCTCATCTCCCATCACTTGCACCTCAACACCTGGAACAGCAATTATATCTGCCTCCCTATTATCCTCAACATCCAGCAAACTTTCAAAATATTCCGCCCACCTTTTCCTTGCATCCTCTCCTTTTAACAACCTTCCATTTCCATCTTTCACTGTCTCTTCAATTCTTGCGCCAGCCTTCCTTACTCTCTTCACTTCTTTTCAAAACTTCTTCTTATTCTCTTCATATGACTGACCCAATCCCTGACCCCACCTCAGGTCAGCTGGTCTCTTTGCCTCACGTACCTTGCGCTTTACTTCCACATTTTTCTCTCTATATTTTTCATACTTCTCTATACTATTACTCTGCAGCCATTCTTCAAAAGCCCTCATTTTCTCTTCCACTTTTACCTTCACTCCTTCATTCCACCATTCACTGCCCTTCCTCATGCTGCCTCCAACAACCTTCTTGCCACATACATCACTTGCAATCCCAACAAAATTTTCATTTACTAACTTCCACTCCTCCTCTAAATTACCAGTTTCTCTTACTCCTACCTCGTCAAATGCCATTTTCAACCTTTCCTGATATTTACTTTTTACCCCCGGTTTTATTAGCTCTTCAACCCTCACTAGCTCCCTTTTACATCCACCTACCCTATTCCCCCACTCTTTTGCTACAGTTAATTTTCCTTCCACCAAAAAATGACCAGACATACCGTTAGCCATACCCCTAAACACGTGCACGTCTTTCAATCTTCCAAACATTCTTTTAGTTATCAACACATAATCCATTAATGCCCTTTCTACTACTCTTCCATATGCCACTCTTACCCATGTATACTTATTTTTATCTTTCTTTTTAAAAAAGCTAGCACTTATTACCATCTCTTGTTCAACACACATATCTACCAGTCTCTCACCACTCTGATTTTCACCTGGTACGCCATACTTCCCAATGACACCTATATATATATATATATATATATATATATATATATATATATATATATATATATATATATATATATATATATATATACACTTTTTATTGTTTATGAGTGTTATTCATGTAAGCACATCTTTAGCCGCAATGACTTCTTACATTCTAAGACATTGTGTTAACACATAGTATTAGTCAGTAAGGATTTATAGTGGATATGAAAGAAATAATATTTACTGTCCAAGAAATGTAAGATTATGTTATGTAAATATTAATCTTGAAATCGCCTCTGTTAGCTGTATCTTTAACTTCTTTCCCGCCGTTATCCCTACGTTAAGGGGTCGGTTGCGTGATGCGTCCTTTCCAATGCCTTCTATTAAAGGCTTCTTCTTCCACCAAAGCTCTTCTCTCAATATCATCCATCACCTTATCTCGCCGTCTAATTCTTTATCCAGCTTGACAATTATTTCTCTCACCCATTTCTACAGAACTTTTCCTTACAAGACATGTACCTTACAAACTATGGTCATCTCTTCCAGTTTCTAACCTTACGTCTTCAGTTCTTCAACAGTTGCTTCCACTAACACTAAGCAATCTTGCACTACACCTTTCCATTCTCACAGAGACCAGTTCTTCCGTCCATCTGTATTCGACATGCATCCGAGTTTCTAAATACTGACCCCATTTCTCAGGGATCCATTTGATCTTCAACCTTTTTCT
>NC_090755.1:69596698-69602300 GCF_036898095.1 Palaemon carinicauda
AAGGTCAAGGTGTCTTTTAAAAAAGAGAGATTGATTCGACCTCGAAAAATAAATGAAAAGAAGAAAACAAAATTACCAGTGAGTTGAATTAAAATTCTTTACTTACAGTTATTCTCTTTACCACTTTTATGTTTGCGGAACAGTCTCTAGTCACATCCTGAATCAGCTTTTTATTCTCTAATCAGAGTTTTAGTGTAAAGTAAAAAGAAACAGCCACATTACGCTTATATATATCAGGTAAGAAAGACCCGAATTCTGCAGGTATTTTATTTTACTTTTTTACTTGATTTTTTAAAAATCATATCGTCTTTTTTATATTAGTCTAATATTTTCTTCCCAATTGAGCGCATATCCACGATTTGGGAAGGGAATCTTATTGAGATATTTATATTGTATTAGTTTCTTTTTATTGACTTGGTAAGAGATTTTCCTTTCCTTTAATATATTTTTTTGTATGTTTGAAATATTTGCAATTTCTATTTCGTGTGTAAATCAGAATAAAAAGATCTTGGCTGAGACTCATTTAATTTTCGCTTTTGTTTATATGCAAATATATCTTGCATATTCTTCCTTTCCTTATGTGAGTTTATACATCAGTAAATGGTTTATTTACCAAATGAATTAAAATCATAGATTAACAATAAAGACAGATGCCAGTTGCTTACTGTTTAGGAAATGATAATTGCAGTCTTAGAATTTGTAAAGGAAAGATCCTTTTGTTTATCAATGATAATGCTTTTTTGTTGACCACGCTGACATGAGTCTTTTTATTGTTTATATATAACATATCTGTTTTTGACGTTGTTAATAGTTTATATAGGACATATCTGTTTTGACGCTGTTACTGTTTTTAGAATGATATATTGTTAATTTATTCTCATCATTTATTTATTTCCTTATTTCCTTTCCTCACTGGGCTATTTTTCCCTGTTGGAGCCCTTGGGCTTATAGCATCTTGCTTTTCCAACTAGGGTTGTAGCTTGGCTAGTAATAATAATAATGATAATAATAATAATAATAATATTTTTGTAATAATTATAATTTTGGAAACTTGTCCGATCTTAGACACGTATTTATATATAGATGGTTATAGATTCTTTTCTGTAATGTTTGCTATAAATTATGCAGTTGTCTTTGTAGAAGATGAAGAATTTCGTTGAAAAAAAAAAATCTTTGCAATTAGAGTAACAAAACGGTATTTTATTTTAATTTAGATTACCCTGACATATAATATTTATAAATATAGCAAGCTCTCAAGCCCCTTCTCCACCCAAGTTAGGACCAGGAATAATCAGTCAGTGGCTGCTGATGTAAGGTTGTTCTCTCTATTGAAAAATATTTAGCCGTGAGCGTGTTTTAGACTTGGGACTCATACATTGAGAATCTCAAACGTTTCTTCTAAGCTGCAGCATACCTTCATGGGTAGATAAATAGCAGTCATTTATTTCGGTAGAATATAAAGATAATGCAAAACTTTAAAAATATGAGTAAAAGAGAAGAAAAACGAATACTCAAATGTAACGAAAAAAAGAATAAGGCTGTGGGTAGAACTTAGGGTTGCCAGATTATTTCGACTGGATTATCGTACATGAGCCTTAAAATTGTCGTTTTTCAACCAAAATTATCGTACACAGTTTCAAACTTAGTCTAGAACGTCATCTCCCACTACCTCTTTCTGGCCATTTCTATAAAGCCAAATAAATCATAAGCATCCAGCGTGATCTCCCACGTCCACTATGTCCTCGTGACACGTTGCTAGGTGAACTCCATGGAACAGGCTGAGAATGTCAGAAACAGAAATGTAGAACAATATCTGTCAAAAGAAGGAACACGAAGACAGGTGCTCTTGAATACATTGACCATCCATATATACAGTCAATATTTATTTATATTATTCTGTGTACAATGATATTTGCTGTTTGTTTCCCTTGGGGGAAAAGAACATGCTTACGCTACTTATGTAAAAGAAAATTGATATGTTGCTAATCTTGATTTGTAAACAGAGTAATGAACATTCAAATACCTTAATTTTATTCCCTTTATTATAAGTAGTTCTATTCTTTATTCATTATTCTATGCTTTTTAAAAATATGTAATTTTATTTCACCTTTTGCTAAGTTTTTTCTTCTCATGTTTCAGGTACTGAATGTTTCTTGTTTGGAGGGGTCTTCAAGTTACTATGAATTCATAAAGGTAAGGTAACGAAAATGTCAGTTTTTAAAGGAAAATTTATATTTATTTTACGGAGAGAGAGAGAGAGAGAGAGAGAGGAGGAGGAGAGAGAGAGAGAGAGAGAGAGAGGAGAGAGAGAGAGAGAGAGAGAGAAATCACTTAACGTATACCATTATGGTCATGTCTTAATGGCTATAACTTTTTATTTGGAGATGTACTTCATAATTTAATTAGGCCTATGTAAATTTCATCAGTAAATTTATGCTTTAATAAGATTATATAATTAACGTTATTTTAGTTTGGTGTGTTTGTAAGAGAGAGAGAGAGAGAGAGAGAGAGAGAGAGAGAGAGAGAGAGAGAGAGAGAGAGAGAGAGAGAGAGAGAGAGAGGGGGGGGGGTGTTTGTATGTATGTGTATGTGTTATAACTACGCATAGCATTTGAGGGTGCCGTGAATGATCCGTGAAGGCTAAAGTTCAAGATCAACAGGTTTCTCCGAAGTTTAAATGGTTTTACTGGTATTAAAGCAGTACATATAATTACCCATTGTACCATCCAAGCGTCAAAGATCAAGGTCACATATTTGATATATTGTTATATTTCTAAAATTATAATTAATTGTACTAAGTTCTTTTGTTTATAGGTTGTAAATGTTAGTCCGTATTAAGCCTTGTATCATTAGTGGATTGAAACTCAAGATTTTTCCTACTTAGTCGATCGAACAATAGTTACTGAAGAAAGGCGAACAAAGAGCGCAATTTTGGTGGGTTTCGTTCTTGTGAAGACATTTGAATGTGTGTGTGTGTGTGTTTTTTTTTTTTTTTTTATTTTATAATTTGCATTCCTCTTTGTTTGTTTATCTTTTTTTTTTATCTGTATTTCTGCTCTGTCTGTCTGGTTGTATCCGTGTTGAGAATGGAATCGTACACACCACCCTCTATATACAGAAAACGTGGTGAAGGCGCGCTGGGGTTTTGACTGGTTGCTAAAGTGTTTTATGTAGCAACCTATATTGAATTTGCGGAAGTTTTCTGCACGGTGTGTTCCTCCATGACTCATTTACCAGGTTGGTATATATATATATATATATATATATATATATATATATATATTATATATATTATATATATATATATATATATACATGTATGTACTGTATGTATATATTTATATATATATATAATATATATATATATATATAAATATGTATATATACAGTATATATATACTATATATATATATATATATATATATATATATATATATATATATAATATATATATATATATTATATATAAATATATATATATATATATATATATATATATATATTATAAGCAGTTTGTCTACCATTTCAATTTAACAATGTTAAGAATGAGTTTTATTAGGTAAAAAAACATAATTAAGAAAATATTTTACAATCTCTGTGTGTGCGCCCCTTCTCTGCAGCAGTAAGTCATTATCAACAGATTTTAATTGCATTTTAGAAGTCAAGTGTAACGTCCCCTTCCTCTCACCCCCCCTCGCCCCCTCTTCCACCTATCTCCCCTAGAGGCTTCCCACTCCCAAAAATTTCTCCTTTGTAAATTTTAGTCTGCAATAAACCCTGAAGCACGAGTCGGGGTGGGGGCGGGGTGGGGGGGAGTCATCCTAAAATGCATACTTAGTTGCACAAGAGTCACTGAGAGAGGTGGCAACAACCTGCACAATTTCGGTACGTTTCTTCTTTGTTAAGACCAGTGGAATGTTTCAGGGTTTTTTTTTTTTTTTTTTTTTTTTTTTTTTTTTTTTTTTTTTTTTTTTTTTTTTTTTTTTTTTGGGGGGGGGGCGGTTGTGGTGTGGTATTTGGTAGTTATTTTGTTTCCGTTTTTTTTTTATTACATTTCACCTTGTTCGTTACGGACGGAAAACCTGGAATTTATTTTCAATTTTTGTTTTGTCAATTAGACTTTTGCCTCTTGTAGCCTACCATTTCTCGTTCTGCTTGTTTTTTCTTTTTTTATTATCTGTCCGAGAGGAGAGAGAGAGAGAGAGAGAGAGAGAGGAGAGAGAGAGAGAGAGAGAGAGAGAGAGAGAGAGAGAGAGAGGCGCCCATTGTTAGAGAGACTCCTTCCATTCCTTTGGTATTGTCTTTCATCTCACACGTTAATTTTCCTGTTCCTCTCTTAGTCTCTTTCTCTCTCAGGGTACAACTCATAGCCAAATTTAGAGGTTAATGTATCTTAATGTAATTCTGCTTCACCAGTTTAATTCCATGCCATTAGCGTGTGAGAAATGTTGCCTTTACACTTTTTCCATGTCTAATAAAATAGTGAATTACTCCAAGATGTGCATATTTTCATTTCCTTTCCGTTAACTTAAGCTTATCTATATTTTATTAAATTTAACGGAACTTTAAAGTATATAAAGCTTTCAACATCTGACTTCTGTGCGAGGTGTCCAGTTAGGTTATAACCGATAGGGCGGTAAATACAACTAAACTTTGTTAAACAATCATCGAGTTTTTATACAGCGACTTGCGAGCAAGAACGTCACAAAATTTAAAACATGAATAACCTTATGATTATTAACAGTGCATGGAAGAGAGAGAGAGAGAGAGAGAGAGAGAGAGAGAGAGAGAGAGAGAGAGAGAGAGAGAGTGAGATAATATAAAAAATCAAAACAGTTACACTGAACGAGCGTGTGTGAACAGGTTGCGGTACACTTCATGGGATTACGATCATTCATTTCCCAAAGAACTGTGGTAATAACATTATTACCACGTAATATATTATTGTGAAATAATTAATAGAATAAGTAATTTGAAGTCCTTATGCATAATGCAAAAAGAATTCCATTCAAGTGGTAAAAGAAAATAAGAGTTTACAAGTAATATTAACAGGGAATTAGTCCTTATGAATAATCTTACCAAAAAGAATTTAAACACGCACACACAAGCGCGCACGCGCGCGTTGTCCTTCCCCCCATTATGATTTCATTCATTCATTTTGAATTAAATTTATCATTCCAAGTCTCGTAAAAACAAATTTTGCCTAGTAATTTTCTTTCCCTTTGATTTATTTGTTTCTTTTGAGAAAAAAAAAGAAAAAAAAGTGTTGTCTTTAATTAATTTTAATTTTTAAGGATAGTGTGACTAAAACCATATTGATAGTAAACATTATCATCACATAACCAATACTTGATAAGATATGGCCTATTGGTAACGAGTCTGCCTGGTGATCGCCAGACTGCGTTTCGAGGCCCGCTCGAAACTCGATTGTTCCTTTAATGTCTGCAAACGTACCATTCTTGTGAGTTAAGGATGGGGGTTTTCGGAGAGCCATAGGTGTACCTGCTGAATCGTCAGTACCCATTGCCTGGCCCTCCCTGTCATAGCTTGGAAGGAAAAAGGTTGATCATATCTATATATGATTAGTCTTTAGGACATAGTC
>NC_090755.1:69602800-69617800 GCF_036898095.1 Palaemon carinicauda
TATGTATTTATTTCTTTATATTAGTGTAATTCTATAACGTAATACTTTGATGTATAAAATTAAAATTTCTTTATAATAACAGAGAACATAATTGTTGCGTTTCATGAGAATAAACTTAATTGGATTGAAAAACTTGCATTCAAGTAAATTGCTGTTGCGTTTCTTTTTCAAGGAATTTATTTTTTCCATAATTTTTTTTTTCTTTTTTTTTTTTTGAGGCATTGTTGCATTGCGATCGAAAGGTCAAGGTGTCTTTTAAAAAAAGAGAAATTGATTCGACCTCGGAAAATAAATGAAAAGAAGAAAATAAAATTACTAGTTAGTTAAATTAAAATTCTTTACTTACAGTTATTCTCTTTACCACTTTTATGTTTGCGGAACAGTCTCTTGTCACATCCTGAATCAGCTTTTTATTCTCTAATCAGAGTTTTAATGTAAAGCAAAAAGAAACAGCCACATTACGCTTATATATGTCTGGTAAGAAAGACGCGAATTTTGCTGGTATTTTTCACTTTTTTACTTGATTTTTTAAAAAATCATATCGTCTCTTTTATATTAGTCTAATATTTTCTTCCCAGTTGAGCGCATATCCACAATTTGGGAAGGGAATCATATTGAGATATTTGTATTGTATTAGTTTCTCTATATTGACTTGCTAAGAGATTTTTCTTTCATTTAATATATTTTTTTTGTATGATAGAAGTATTCAGAATTTCTATTTCGTGTGAAAATCGGAATAAAAAGATCTTGGCTGAGACTCATTTAATTTTCGCTTTTGTTTATATGCAAATATATCTTGCATATTCTTCCCCTCCTTGTGCGAGTTAATACATCCGTAAATGGTTTATTTACCAAATGAATTAAAATCATGCATTAACAATAAAGGCAGGTGCCAATTGCATACTGTTTAGGAAATGAATGAATTATTTCAATGTTACTCTTAAATTTTTATTTTTCCTTATTTCCTTTCCTCACTGGGCTATTTTCCCTGTTGGAGCCCCTGGGCTTATAGCATCCTGCTTTTCCAACTAGTGTTGTAGCTTACCTAATAATAATAATAATAATAATAATAATAAAAGAAAACTATTTTGTAGGGTAAAATTCATTTATTTTCCTTTCCTCACTGAGCTAATTTCCCTGTTGGAGCCCCTGTGCTTATAGCATCATGCTTTTCCAACTAGGGTTGTAGCTTAGCAAGTAATAATAATAATAATAATAATAATAATAATAATAATAATAATACTAACCGCTATTGAGAAAATAGCTTTGGAAAGGGAGGGTAATTTTACAATTTTTAGTGATGCAAGGAGTGTTCTTAGAATTTGTAAAGGAAAGATCCTTTTCTTTATCAATGCCAATATCTTTGTAATTATTATAATTTTGGAAACTTGTCCGATTTTAGACACGTATTTATATATAGATGGTTATAGATTCTTTTCTGTAATGTTTGCTATAAATTATGCAGTTGTCTTTGTGGAAGATGAAGTATTTCGTTGAAAAAAATTCTTTGCAATTAGAGTAACAAAACGGTATTTTATTTTAATTGAGATGCCCCTGGCATAAAACATTTATACATATAGCAAGCTCTCAAGCCCCTTCTCCACCCAAGTTAGGACCAGGAATAATCAGTCAGTGGCTGCTGATGTAAGGTTGTTCTCTCTATTGAAAAATATTTAGCCGTGAACGTGTTTTGAATTTGGGACTCATAGATTGAGAATCTCAAACGTTTATACTATAAGCTGCAGCATACCTTCATGGGTAGATAAATAGCAGTCATTTATTTCGGTAGAATATAAAAATAATGCAAAACTTTAAAAATATTCATGAGTAAAAGAGACGAAAGACGAAGATTCAAATGTAACGAAAAAAAAAAAATAAGACTGGGTAGAACGTCATCTCCCACTATCTCTTTCTTGCTATTTCTCTAAAGCCAAATAAATCATAAGCATCCAACGTGATCTCGCACGTCCACTATGTCCTCGTGACACGTTGCTAGGTGAACTCCATGGAACAGGCTGAGATTGTCAGAAACAGAAATGGAGAACAATATCTGTCAAAAGAAGGAACACGAAGACAGGTGCTCTTGAATGCATTGACCATCCATACATACAGTCAATATTTATTTATATTATTCTGGTTACAATGATATTTGCTTTTTGTTTCCCTTTGGGGAAAAGAACATGCTTACGCTACTTATGTAAAAGAAAATTGATATGTTGCTAATCTTGATTTGTAAACAGAGTAATGAACATGCAAATACCTTAATTTTATTCCCTTTTTATGAGTAGTTCTATTCTTTATTCATTATTCTATGCTTTTTAAAAATATGTAATTTTATTTCAGCTTTTGCTAAGTCTTTTCTTCTCATGTTTCAGGTACTGAATGTTTCTTGTTTGGAGGGGTCTTCAAGTTACTATGAATTCATAAAGGTAGGGTAACGAAAATGTCAGTTTTAAAAGAAAATTTATATTTATTTTACGGAGAGAGAGAGAGAGAGAGAGAGAGAGAGAGAGAGAGAGAGAGAGAGAGAGAGAGAGAGAGAGAGAGGAGAGAGAGAGATCGCTTAGCGTACCATTATGATCATGTCTTAATAGATATAACTTTTTTATTTGGAGATGTACTTCATAATTTAATTAGGCCTCTGTAAATTTCATTAGTAAATTTATGCTTTAATAAGATTATATAATTAACGTATTTTAGTTTGGTGTGTTTATGTTAGAGAGAGAGAGAGAGAGAGAGAGAGAGAGAGAGAGAGAGAGAGAGAGATTTGTATGTATGCGTATGTGTTATAACTATGCATAGCATTTGAGGGTGCCGTGAATGATCCGTGAAGGTTAAAGTTCAAGATCACAGGTTTCCTGAAGTTTAAATGGTTTACTCGGCTATTCCCCATTAATGTATAATGGTATTAAAGCAGTGCATATAATTACCTAGTGCACCATCCAATCGTCAAAGATCAAGGTCACATATTTGATATATTGTTATATTTCTAAATTTATAATTAATTGTACCAAGTGCTTTTGTTTATAGGTTGTAAATGTTAGTCCGTATTAAGCCTTGGATCATTAGTGGATTGAAAACTCGAGATTTTTCCTACTTAGTCGAACAATAGTTACTGAAGAAAGGCGAACAAAGAGCGCAATTTTGGTGGGTTTCATTCTTTGTGAAGACCATTTGAATGTGTTGGTTCTGTTTTTTTTTTTTTTTTTTTTTTTTTTTTTTTTTTTTTTTGCAATTCTTCTTTGTTTGTTTGCTTATCTTTTTATTTATCTGTATTTCTGCTCTGTCTGTCTGGTTGTCTCTGTGTTGAGAATGGAATCGTACACACCACCCTCCATATACAGATAACATGATAAAGGCGCGCTGGGGTTTTGACTGGTTGCTAAAGAGTGTTTTATGTAGCAACCTATATTGAAATTGTGGAAGTTTACTGCATGGCGTGTTCCTCCATGACTCATTTACCAGGTTGGTATATATATATATATATATATATATACATTTACATATATATGTATATACATGTATGTATATATATATATATATGTATATATATATATATATATGTATGTATATATATATATATATATATATATTATAAGCAGTTTGTCTACCATTTAGATTTAACAATGTTAAGAATAGTTTTATTAGGTAAAGAAAACAAAAAAATAATTAAGAAATATTTTACAATCTCTTCAGTAGTAAGTCATTATCAACAGATTTTAATTGCATTTTAGAAGTCAAGTATAACGTCCCCTTCCTCTCACCCCCCCCCCCCCCCCCCATCCTCCTCCTCTCTCCCCTAGAGCTTCCCACTCCCAAAAATTTCTCCTCTGTAAATTTTAGTCTGCAATAAACCCTGAACCACGAGTTGGGGGGTGGGGGGGGGGGGGGGTGGGGGGGAGTCATCCCAAAATGCATACTTAGTTGCACAAGAGTCACTGAGAGAGGTGGCAACAACCTGCACAATTTCGGTACGTTTTCTTCTTTGTCAAGACCAGTGGAATGTTTCGTTGTTGTTTTTTTTTTTTTTGTGGGGGGGGGGGGAGGGGCACGGTTGTAAAGTGGTAATTGGTAGTTATTTTGTTTCCGTTTTTTTTATTATATTTTCACCTTGTTCGTTACGGACGGAAAACCTGGAATTTATTTTCAATTTTTGTTTTGTCAATTAGACTTTTGCCTCTTGTAGCCTACCATTTCTCGTTCTGCTTGTTTTGTCTTTTTTTTATATCTGTCCGGAGAGAGAGAGAGAGAGAGAGAGAGAGAGAGAGAGAAAGAGAGAGAGAGGTGCCCATTGTTAGAGAGACTCCTTCCATTCCTTTGGTATTGTCTTTCATCTCACACGTTAATTTTCCTGTTCCTCTCTTAGTCTCTCTTTCTCTCTCAGGGTACACTCATAGCCAAATTTAGAGGTTAATGTATCTTAATGTAATTCTGCTTCACCAGTTTTAATTCCATGCCATTAGCGTGTGAGAAATGTTGCCTTTACACTTTTTCCATGCTAATAAAATAGTGAATTACTTCAAGATGAGCATATTTTCATTTGCTTTCCGTTAACTTAAGCTTATCTATATTTTATTAAATTTAACGGAACTTTAAAGCATATAAAGCTTTCAACATCTGACTTCTGTGCGAGGTGCCAGTTAGGTTATAACCGAGAGGGGCGGTAAATACAACTAAACTTTATTAAACAATCATTGAGTTTTTTATACAGCGACTTGCGAGCAAGAACGTCACAAAAATTCAAACATGAAGAAGCTTCTGCTAGTATGAAAACACAAGATGACCTATTAACAGTGCAGGGAAGAGCGAATGATAAGATGAGGAAATCAAAACTTACAGTATACGAGTGTGTATGAAACACGTGCGGTACACTTCACGTGATTACGATCCTTCATTTCCCAAAGAACTGTGGTAATAACATTATTACCACGTAAGATAATATATTATTGTGAAATAATAAATAGAATAAGTAATTTGAAGTCCTTTTGCATAATGCAAAAAGAATTCCAGTGGAAAAAGATAGAGAGTTTACAAGTAGTATTAACAGGGAATTAGTCCTTATGAATAATCTTAACAAAAAGAATTAAACACGCACACACAGGCGCGCACGCGCGCGTTGTCTGCCCCCATTATGATTTCATTCATTCATTTATAATCAAATTTATCATTCCAAGTCTCGTAAAACAAAGTTTGCCAAGTAATTTTCTTTCCCTTTGATTTATTTGTTTCTTTTGAGAACAAAAAAAGAAAAAAAAGTTTTGTCTAATTAATTTTAATTTTTAAGGATAATGTAACTGAAAACATACTGATCATAACATTATCATCACAAAACCAATACTTGATAAGGTATGGCCTATTGGTAACGAGTCTGCCTGGTGATCGTCAGACTGCGTTTCGAGTCCCGCTCAAACTCGTTAGTTCCTGTAATGTCTGCAACCTTACCATCCTTGTGAGCTGAGGATGGGGGTTTTGGGAGAGCCTATAGGTGTACCTGCTGAATCATCAGTACCCATTGCTTGGCCCTCCCTGGTCCTAGCTTGGGTAGAGAAAGACTGATCATATCTATATGGGACTAGTCTTTAGGACATAGGCCTAGTCCTGCTTGCTAGGGCAGTGTCACTGTTCGTTGCCTCCGCCATTCATGAGCAGCAATTAAACCTTTAAAAGGCTAATATATACACATATGTGTAAATGAGTTCGTTTGTTCGTTATGATTGGCGGTGAAACGTAAATAAAAGTTTTTTTTTTTTTTTTTTTTTTTTGACACGAGTTTAAGAAAAGCATGATATAGAATCGCTTTTATTTAATCTATTTTATATTTCTGATTCACCAGTCATCTTATAAAACAGATATGACATAAATTCATTGATGTTTACCTAATTTTCGACAATGTCATAAGGTCGTCTTATGCGCGTAGATATACGGATGATGTTGTGGGTACTTGATCCCAAAACACATATATCACAAGATATACAGTGGTATTATGCACATTTTGGCACTAGTTTCCTTCAAATCATATAAAAATTGGCCACGGTATGGTAAAAAAAGGTTTTTGACCTTGTCGGGACCTTGGCCTTGACTTTTGGCCCAATCACTACGAAAATGTAATCAGATTGACCTTGGATCATGGCCAATCAACCCACCAAATTTCATGAGATTCGGTCGAACAGTGTTTGAGCAAAGCGATTCACAAACACACAGAATACAAAGAAATAAATCCACGCCTATCTAAACATAACCTTCACCGCAACGAAGTTGGCGATGGTAACAAATAAAGAAAAGAATAAAATAGTTTTGTCGTTTATACAAATCAGGCTATTTTTCATCCGTCTTCTCATGCATCGACGTTGATACGAAACAATATTATTCCATTCTGTAAAACTCCCTTGCACAGTAAGTAGGGTTCGTGTGGTCGTCTTTAACGGTTCTCTAGGTCACTGATGGCTGTATATTTGATCTGGTTTGTTTGCACTTCCCACTCACTTGTGTATTTTCATTGCCTTTAAGGGTACGTAGGGTACTTAACATGATCCAGGCCTTTGGGGGAAATGTGTGTGGGGAGCTGTTAGCTCTCTCTCTCTCTCTCTCTCTCTCTCTCTCTCTCTCTCTCTCTTTTTTGCTTATTGTTAATTCAAAGTGAATGAGGTCTCTCTCTCTCTCTCTCTCTCTCTCTCTCTCTCTGCACGTTTTGCTTATTATGAATTCCAAGCTCTCTCTCTCTCTCTGTTTTTGCTCTGTTAATTCCAAGTGAATGAGCTCTCTCTCTCTCTCTCTCTCTCTCTCTCTCTCTCTCTCTCTCTCTATGTTTTTGCTTTTATTAATTCCAAGTGAATGAGTTTTTTTTTTTTGGAGGAATTACGACGGTATTAGCTGGAAGTTCAACTTTTCATGGAATAAATTAAAACATTTTTATTCATGAAAATCTGCTAATACGGATGAATGTTGAGAAACAATAGCAATTTTCAGTAAAATATGATACGTTATATCTTAAAAGAATTGCTCAAAAGCAATGAAGATTTTTTAGACAAAGGAAATTCTACCTGCTATTACTAAAACTGAAAAAAAATGCTTATCCAATAAAATGATTCATTTCTTATTAATGACGAAGGTGTCACGACACTCCAAAGACAAGATGCATATCGTCACCCTCATAAACTAACTGCCTGAGTCATTTTCTCCACATGTTGGGAAATGAAAAAGAAAACCTCATTTCCTAATTCTTTATATCATTGTGGTGAGCTTCAATTAACAAATTCTTATTCACAAATTCTTCTATTAAGAATTTGTGAATTGAAACTCAAGACAATGATATCAAGAATTAGGAAATGAGAAGGTTTCTTTTTGATTTCTCAACAAGTGGAGAAAATGACTTAGGCAGTTAGTTTATGAGAGTGACGATATGACTTTTATATTAAATTATGAATCTCTTAGACGCAATTGAGTTGGTTTTAAAATAAAAATCTTTTAGATATATTTATAACTTGACTAAAAACAATCCAATCAATAATTTACACAGAACATAAGACTTGAAGTAGAACATCGTGTACAATCAAAATCAATAAATCAGTGATACACACTGGCCATTGCTTTCAGCGTTTAGAATGCGTCACGCTAACAGCTCGTGGAGGGTAGAATAGTGGAATTTTAACCTTGACTGTGCTTTCTGAGTAGGGACACCTTAATGTGGTGAAAAGGTTTGTGTATCGCCATTATCAGCAAAGCTCTACTTGTCAGGGACACCCATACTAGGTTGGTATACTGTGAGCGATCAGACAAAAGTCTCCCAGGTTACCAGCCACCCGTTGAGATACTACCGCTAAGGAGTCATGTGGTCTTTTGACTGGCCAGACAGTACTACATTGGAGCCTTCTCACTGGTTACGGTTCACTTCCCTTTGCCTATACATACACCATATAGTCTGGCCTATTCTTTACATATTTTCTTCTCTCATTCACCTTACAACACCAAGATTAACAAACAATTCTTCTTCACCCAAGGGGTTAACTACTGTACTGTAAATATTCAGTGGCCGCTTTCCTCTTGGTAAGGATAGAAGAGTCTTTTTAGCTATGGTAAGCAGCTCTTCTAGGAGGACACTCCAAAATCAAACCATTGTTTTCTAGTCTTGGGTAGTGCCATAGCCTCTGTACCATGGTCTTCCACTGTCTTGGATTAGAGTTCTCTTGCTTGAGGGTACACTCAGGCACACTATTCTATCATATTTCTCCTCCTCTTGTTTTGTTAAAGTTTTTATAGTCTATATAGGAGATATCTATTTTAATGTTGTTACCGTTCTTAAAATATTTTCTTTTTTTTTTCTTTTTTTCCTTTCCTCACTGGGCTACTTTCCCTGTTTGGACCCCTGAGCTTATAGCATTTTGCTTTTCCAACTAGGGTTGTAGCATAGCAAATAATAATAATAATAATAATGATAATAATAATATAAAATAATGATAATAATAATAATAATAATAATAATAATAATAATAATAATAATAATAATCATCATCATCATCATCATCATCACCAATCCGCACTGGCCAGCGTGGTGATGAAAGCTGGCTAAACCTCAGACGTGATTAAAGACATATCTGAGGCTTTTGTCTGGCAGGGGACTAGAAACGGCTGCCTTTGTTGTTTTTGTTGTATCAAGCACGGGCATCACAGGGACCAGAAACTAAGAGAGCAATCTAAGATTCTGGTGTCTTTGATCTCCGAAGTTCTTGCTTTCAAAAGCAAGTCTATTATTTACCGTGCATTGTGACACAGATTTGATATTTTATTTTACTTATATGCAGTATGTGTATATATATATATATATATATATATATTTATATATATATCTATATATAAAGAGAGAGAGAGAGAGAGAGAGAGAGAGAGAGAGAGAGAGATCTGATGTGTACCTATTCTACACTATACGAACCCATCAACACCGATATTTATTCCCCCCAGTATATCAAAAGATGTTTTCTCTTGCCATTCATCTTTGTTATCTACATTTTCCTTTCGTTTTTCCTTATGCGCCACAAGCTCCATTTTTGGAGTTTTTTTCCTTGTTCTCATCGATTTGGAGATGCGAGAAGTTTTGACCCTCAATTTTTGCTTACTGGCGTAATGCCGCTTTTGGCCCTAGTCATGTTGAAGCAACAGGTTACTGGATTATGGGTTGAAAGTTGAGGAGGGACGGTAGTGAAGAAAATGAGTTGGTTAACTTCACATTGACCGAATATTAAGCAACTGAATTACTGTCGTATATCATTCGAGTCAGGCGTATGGTAGTTTTACGGTTGTCACAATTCATATATATGACGAAATAAGCCCAGAAATTTGTTTAAAAGGTTAAAGGTGTCTGGTTTCAGTTCCAGTTCCATCAGAATAGATACTCACCAGAACGTCAGCCGGGCAAGCCCAACCCCCCACTGTGGTGCCCTACCACAGCAGTAGCCTCCCCAGTAAACAGCTTAAACTCACGGCCCTGGGCGGAGATCGATCTCTTGCCACGCGAATGCGAGGCAAACACGTTACCACTGTACTAGCCAGGATTATTATATTAACCGTAATTGATATATATTACAAATGATTCTCTTCACAGAATCTATCTCTCTATAGATTTTTTCATTCTCATGAATCTCTACAAATATTTCTAAATAATAAAAAAACTTAACTTGTATATGTTCCTCTTCCGGCTTTCTCAAATCAGCTTTCTTTATATTTTGTGATTTTCTTCACTATTCTGCCGTTTTTATAAATTCACTTGATCCCATTTCATTCTGGAAAGCTGCCATCTGATCCATTATAAACATCTCCGCTTACTGCACCATCCATGCAAATCTCGTTCCTTAACGCCAGATTAATTCTATTTCTCTTAACAGGTCGACGTATCTTCCGTCTCACTAATCCAGAGATTTTTCCGTCCCTTCGAATTTAATCAGTGCTCGGAGTGCGTTCTTTCCGTATTAAGAAAGAAAAACTTTTGGAACCCCTCTCTCTCTCTCTCTCTCTCTCTCTCTCTCTCTCTCTCTCTCTCTCTCCTCCATTTTCGTATTTAGCACCTTGTAAGAAATTATAATATAGGTATTCTTTTTTTTTGTGTGACCAATCTAAAGACGTGCTGCCTAAAGTCAAAGGCTTGTACACAGATTTAGCCCTGGTCTAAAGGTGTTGATCTCATTATAAGGCATCATGGATTCTCTCTCTCTCTCTCTCTCTCTCTCTCTCTCTCTCTCTTCCCATTATATTCCCGAGGGTAATATACATGTTGGCATGAAAAAGGAATTATATATATATATATATATATATATATATACACGAACACGAGTATATATTATATAATGAGGTCAACAAGCGTGCTTTAAAATTTTAATAAAAGTATTTTGATTGTGGGAGGAAGAGCTATGAGTGTTCATGCAAGGAACGGGGTTTATGGATAAAGTGTTTATTGGACACTCTATGGATGCAAATATAAGAATGGTGGGTTACGGTTTTCTTTTGTGTTTCAATAGTAAATGTGGTTGAAGATTGTTTGGAGATTATTTGATCTTAAAGAAAGACTTGGAAGTGTGGCTGAAACTGGAATTGGATGACAGTTTGAGTGAAAGTTACTTTATGTAGTGTTCTTATATCCTAAGAGTGTATTCACTCAATGCCAATGGATCAAGAGAACGCGTGCATTCTGACCAGAGAGAAAGAATACGCGCACAAACAAGAGAACACGCATATCATGTTCAGGAAGCAAATGTTCGTACACTTTATATCCAGGGAGAAACTTACGTGCATTTTACGTCCAACAGGTGACAGTAAATGCATTTTATTTCTATGGTGCAATAGCACTTGCATATTACGTCCAACAGGTGACAGTAAATGCATTTTATTTCTAGGGTGCAATAGCAATTGCATATTACAATCAGGAAGCAATAGTGCGTGCACTATACATACAGGAAACTAAAGTCCATGCATTCTAGGAAGTAGAATGATATTCACTTTACATCCAGGAGGCAAGTATTTGTAAATTTTATAACCAGGAATTAAGAGTACATGCTCTACACTTAGAAGGCAAGAGTATGTGCACTCTACATCCTGGAAGCAAATGTTCGTAAACCTTATAATTAGTTGTACAACTTAATACTAGAGAGCAAGAGTATGTGCACTCTACAGCCAGGAAACAAGTGTTTGTACATTTTATAATTAAGAATTAAGAGTACATGCTCTTTACATTTAGAAGGCAAGCGTATGTGCACTCTACATCGAGGAAACAAGTGTTTGTACAACTTATAACTAGAAAGCAAAAGTACGTGGACTTCATATTCCTAGAAGCAAGATTTAATGCACTTTACATCCAGGAGGCAAGACCAAGTGCACTTTACTTCTTAGAGGCAAGTGTTCGCACTTTACATCCTGGAATTAGGATTATGTTTACTTTACATCCAAAAAGCAAGTGTTCGTACATTTTATAACTAGAAAGCAAGAGTACGGAGACTTTGCATTCAGGAATTAAAAGTTTGTGCACTTTATAATCAGGACACAATAGTACTTTGATTGAAATGACGAATTAATGAATTCTGGACAGGGCCATTGGAACCTTGTGCTGAACTTGCTGTTAAGGACAACGTATTTCTTCAGTTATCAGATCCATACTACGATTTAAGAGTAGGAGGCAATACCGTCCTAAATTTTGAATTTTAATCTAGAAAGTCATTAACTTTGAGAGCATTGGAAGATATGGGTATATTTTATTTGCCTCTTTCATGACGATGATGTTTCTGATTGATTGTTTGATTGATTTAAAGTTTTCTGGCATCCTGACATCTAAGGACATTGACACCGATATCATTTATTGTATATAGAAAATAAAAGAATATTCAATTAAAACCATAAAAGTTAAGATGTCATCATAAAAGTTAGATAGTTTTCAGAGGAACTGCTTCTGAAATAAATCTAAAAATGCCGCTCGCATAGTAGGACACATCATGTCCAAGAATCTTGGCAAGGATGAACCTGCCATCCACACCTCGAGCCTCAAACAGATATCTATTTCTTAAGTTGTTATAATTGGGGTATTCAGTCAACAAATGCCTCTCTGTTAAAGGTACCAAACAGTCGTCGCAATACGGTTGGTGTTGGCCCTTCAGCAGAAACTCTTGTGTCAACCGAGTGTGACCAATGCGGAGACGAGTCTGACAAAGAGACGTCTTCCACTTTCGGGGCATCATATCATATCTCCAAGGAGATACGACATTGGTTACTTACTTCTCTCGTTTTATTACCGTCTAAACTATCCTAGTGCAGTTGCCAATTATTACAAAACAATTTCTTGATGTTAGGTAGGAAATCCTTACAGGGAATGTGATACCTTCTTGGCAGCAACTCGGATGCAGCATTCTTCTGCCTTCTCATTCCCAGACACACCTACATGTGCTGGAACCCAACAAAATCGAACCATTATACCTCTGTCCAGTAATAAAAATCCATTCTAAAATCTTTAAAACTAAAGGTTATTAGAATTAAAAACTTCTAAAGCTTGAAGGACACTACTTGCATCACTAAAAATGGTAAAATTACCCTCCTTCTCCAACGCTATTTTCTCAATAGCGGTTAGTATGCCATACAGTTCTGCAGTAAATAAAGGAGAGAGAAAGAGTGATGGTGATAAATCGAAGATGATTTGATTTATAAGCTAAGATTTTTTTTCCAATTACATGTATAGTCTAAGGATTTTCACACACACAGTCATTGTTATCTAGGCCTTTTACAGTGATATGGGTGATGCCGAACACCTTATTGAAAACCGGCGTTTGACTGTATTACGCTGGGAATATTCCAGGCGTTATTACAACGTACCAACGACCGTTTGGATATGCTCTCCAGCTCTAATATTGAACAAAACCATTCCAGCTACATGCAGAAGTACTAGCTGTAAGTCGAAATAGACTCATATACTGTTAACAATGCCGTGGCTGGCAGATCCAGCCGTTTCTGTAAGAGAAGGCATATGCTATGTCACCTGTAATGCCAGAGTTTGCGTTCCTTTTGTCCCTGTTCTGTGCTATGCCTTTGTTGTTTTTAATTGTTTATTTTGTTGGAAAAACGAGGCATCAGCATCACCTTCAGTGGCATGTTCTAATGAAAATTTTTAATGACCACTTACGATTGAACGGATTGATGGCTTCAGAAGGATTTAATGATTATTATAACAAAAATAATAACTACAATAATAATGACAATAATAATAACAATTAAATACGATTTCTTTATTTTTGTGTAATGCTGTTAGATGGAGATCATATAATTATGAATGCTAGACAATGTTATCTATTGCTGTATCATATAATTGGTATTTAGCATTTCTCCACTAATTTCATATTTTTAATATGAATGACTTAAAGGCTTAATTTCTTGGATATGCGAACCACCATTTGAATTCTCCTTACTGCTTCTATTTTAATGAACCTGAATAATTTGATATATGATTCCCTTGTCAATATGTGCATAAATTCGATGTTTTTCAAATCAGTTTCAAACACATTACGATGATAAGCTTTAGGCTTGTTTGAACTTATTAACGTTTTTATTTGTATGCGTTACGGATTTTTAGTTTTTAAATTGGAAAATTATAGGCGTATGTGAAATTGTAGGACTTTAATATTGATTATTGTACGTGTTTCAAATGAATGATTAAAACAAATTTCAAAGATGAATACATAATTTTAAGTAACATGTCCCTTTGATTATTACAGTAGCATAGTATATGCTTTATAATTTTTTAAAAGCATACTAATACCGATGTGGTGAACTAATGTTAGATATATTTTTTTATTGTGCTCATACTGTATTTCACCAACACGGCCTACTAGTTTTTTTTTATTCTATATATATTATGTAGATACTAACTTTTTCTTATTAATGAATGGGAATAAGCAAAACATTATGGTTCAAACAAAATACAGATCTGACACCTTTAATGTATTTATTTGAACTCCTTCCCTCTCCTCATTCAGTAACAACCAACTAAAAGTGTGGAAGACGGATGATGGCAATTTTACGTTCATGATTATGTTTAATACAAACAAATAAAGTAAAAGAATACGAATTTGTGTAGGATTAAACAATCAGTGGTTAAAATTAATTTTTTAGTGTTATTAGTCTATGGTCCAGAAAAGGAATAAAGTGAAGGATGATAAGGAGAGGAGAGGCTTAGTGGAAGAGGATGCCTTTCATTGAAGGTATTGGAAAGGGCGCATCAGGTAACTGACCCCTTTATGTTGGGATAACGGTGGGAAAGAAGAAGAGTTTATGATCCTGAAAAGCAAGGTCTTGGGTTAGAGTTCTCTTGCTTGAGGGTACACTCGGGCACACTATTCTATCTAATTTCTCTTCCTCTTGTTTTTTTAAAGTTTATATAGAAGATATTTATTTTAATGTTGTTACTCTTCTTAAAATATTTTAGTTTTCATTTTTTCCTTTCCTCACTGGGCTATTTTCCCGGTTGGAGCCCCTGGGCTTATAACATCCTGCTTTTCCAGCTAGGGTTGTAGCTTAGCTAGTAATAATAAAGATAATAATAATAATAATAATAATAATAATAATAATAATAATAATAATAATATAGACCTTGCTGAAAAGGTCGCAAGAATAACCGTGTTGTTCATAATCTTGCAAAAGGATTGGCGATTGAATCTCTCTCTCTCTCTCTCTCTCTCTCTCTCTCTCTCTCTCTCTCTCTCTCTCTCTCTCTCTCTCTCTCTCTCTCAATAATTCATAATTGAGTTCACAATATCTTGAATTGACTAGTTAACGAGTTTCCAACCTTTTGAAATGATTGTTTATCGAGTTCTGAATCTCTCGAAATGATTGAGGATTGAGTTTTTAATACCTCGAAATGATTGATTATTTTGTTTGACATCTTTTAAAAGGGTTTTAATTAAGTTCCCAATCTCTCTAAATGATCGATAAATTACTAATTATTATTGTTATTATTATTATTATTATTATTATTATTAT
>NC_090755.1:69622800-69627800 GCF_036898095.1 Palaemon carinicauda
CCTAATTTTATTTCACACAAATTGCGGAGTTATTTTCAGTTACATCTCGGTGTTGAATGACCTCCCTAGCCCCATCGCTGGGCCATATGACCCAGTGCTCTATTAACCCATGACAGGACCCTGAGGCTTTGAGGCCAAGATTTCCCCCCTCCCCCTGCTCATTTTACGCTCTGTTTTCGTACAATTTATTACAATAATATTATAACTGAAGTGAATACCCTTGTTATAGTCAGCCATATGGATAATGTGGCCCAAATTCTTCTCTTTTGCTTCAGGGTAAAATCGGGCATACTATTCTATTTTGTATCTCATACTCTTGTTTTATTTATATATATATATATATATATATATATATATATATATATATATATATATATATATATATATATGAAAGAACCAATTTAATGTTCTTGCTCTTCTTAAAATATTTTATTTTGATGGTTCACTACTTCTCGCAGTTTTTTCTATTTCCTTGTTTCCTTTCCTCACTAGGGTATTTTTCCCTGTTGGACCACTTGGGCTTATACCATCCTGCTTTTCGAACTAGTGTTGTAGGTTAGCTTATAATAATAATAATAATAATAATAATAATAATAATAATAATAATAATAATAATAATAACCACCTATCCTTCTCTAAGCGTAGACTCGAACTTAATGTACCTCGTCTCCAAAAACTATCTTACCGTCCAAACTGCTACGGCAGATGTTTTCGTTACCTCGATGGAATCTCACAATGAATTAATAAGTGAAGGTTGATGTTATTCACTCTGTAAATGCAGCCTGTGATATTGTTTTCGACAGGAGCCTACCTCGTAGGGCTGGTACTTATTGCTCAAATATTTTTCCTACTCGAAGGCTGACAATGGATTAGGGTTAAATGCTAGGGGAAGGGGTAATGGGGGGGGGGGGGGGGGGACGCTGGATGCGCTACCCATCTCCCTTTTTTAAAAGTATTGATTTTTATTTTGATGGTTGTCCGTATTTTTATAATTTTTTTTTCTTTTTTTTTTACGTTTTCTGAAGTTACTTGGTTTTCTATATGGTGCAGGGTTTTTTTTTTTGGGGGGGGGGGGGACCCGGACCATATCGTTAGTAAGTTAGGAAATAATAATGCTCTCTCTCTCTCTCTCTCTCTCTCTCTCTCTCTCTCTCTCTCTCTCTCTCTCTCTCTCTCTCTCTCTCTCTCTCTCTCTCTCTCCTCCTTTTACATGCATAAAGTTAGATATCCCGTTGGGTATATTTATGTAACATTATTCGTGATAAGATATTTGCTTACACAGCATTTTTATCTTCTTTATTATTCTCTGTAGTTGGTGACTCCGACCTTTTTTTCAATATTGTAAAGTGCTCTGAGTTGTGTAAAACAATTCCTTGTTCCATAATTCTCTCTTTTACAATGCTAATCAGTCTGGTTTTAGTAAAAAAAAATAATTTCGTAATATATGGAATCGGTACCAAACAATTCTTTTCTTTCAAAAAATTTAATTCAGGGAAAACTTATACAAATAAATAAAAAAATTTCCCTACAGTGGCTTCTCTTTTCTAAGGGCCATCGACAATTCTTTTCATCATCATATTTATGTCACGTTAGCATTTCATATGTCTTATTCATCTGTATATTTTGAAGCTCGTGACAGATACAGCCATGATAGGAATAAGAATTCAGCCCCTGACGGCGAAGAATCCGCTATGAGATGCAAATATATTCACCGAGACAAGACAACATCACCAAATTGATTAAGTGCCCCGACGGTGAAAACAAGAAGTAACAGATGGTATGAATAATAAGAAAATGGAAAAAAAAAAAGAGTAGGCGTCTTAATTGCCAAGGAAGTGACGGGAACGCGCCAAGCTGTCTTGAATATCAACCCATCCGAATTAAATCAGGGATTTACGAATTCAAATTTTCCTTGAGTTGACCAGATTAGATCATGATATGAAATTCAGATCCGGAAATCAGGTTAAGAGTCTTGTCGTCGGATACGTTCGCTTCGTCTTGAATTATGGAATATTTCTCTCTCTCTCCTTCTGTGTTTCTGCCATTTTTCATCTTGCATACTGAATCATCTTGAGATTTATGTTTATTTGATAAATTTCGTCTCCTTCCTTGAGGATTTATATAATTAATAAGCGTAACCTTTCATGAAGAAATGTACCCAGCTTATTTTCTTTCAGATTGTTATGCTATAATTTTTGTTTTTTCGCCCTGCTAGTAAACTATTATTATTATTATTATTATTATTATTATTATTATTATTATTTTTATTATTATTATTATTATTATTATTATTTATTTACTTATTTATTATTTATTTACTTATTTATTATTTACTATTAT
This sequence comes from Palaemon carinicauda, assembly GCF_036898095.1. Lineage (NCBI taxonomy): Eukaryota > Metazoa > Arthropoda > Malacostraca > Decapoda > Palaemonidae > Palaemon > Palaemon carinicauda. The sequence goes on from NC_090755.1 coordinate 69,625,141, forward strand.
TATTATTATTTATTTATTTATTATATATTATTATTATTATTATTATTTATTTATTTATTATATATTATTATTATTATTATTATTTATTTATTATATATTAATATTATTATTATTATTTATTTATTTATTATATATTATTATTATTATTATTATTATTATTATCATCATCATCATCAGCTAAGCTACAGACCTAGTTAGAAAAGTAGGAGGCTGTAAGCCCAATGGCTCCAGCAGGAAAAAATAGCCCAGTTAGGAAAGAAAATAATCAAGTAAACAATATAAGACAGGTAATGAACAATTGATATAAAATATTTTAAGAAACGTAACAAAATTGAAATAAATCTTTCATATATAAACAAGGAAAACTTAAAAAAATCAAGAGAATAAGATATATGATTAAAAAGTAAGAGGAAGATAGGTAAGATAGAATAGTGTTTCCAAGTGTACCCTCAAGCTAGAGAACTCTACCCCAAGTTAGTGGAAAGCCCTGGTCTTATCGTTGAAAAGAAACAGCAAACAAGTAGATGGCGAATGTTATGGAGAATATCTATATTACTGTTATGCAGAACAGTTCAATAAACAAAGTTCTTTTTTTTTTTTTTTTTTTTTTTTTTTTTTTTTTTTTTTTTTAGATTCCATTATGGCTAGTTCTGCAATACTCAGGGGGGAAGTACGGAGGAGTGGGTGGTGATTATATGTACTGAATGTTTATAAATTTAATTGAAATTATTTTGAGGACGAATGTGAGGCCCATTATATATATATATATATATATATATATATATATATATATATATATATATATATATGTATATGTATATGTATATATATGTATATATATATATATACATATAAATAAATATATATATAATATATTTATTTATACATATATATATTTATATATATTTATATTTATATATATAGTTATATATATATATATATATATATATATATATATATATATATATATATACTTGAGCTCACGTTACCATAATTTCTGTGAAATTTAAAAATGAACCCCATCCTTACACCCTATTATAGATACCCAGACCTTTTTTTTCGCAGCTCATTAAGAGAGACAATTTTTCATACTCCAAATTTGAATTGTTTTTACATTCTCCTATTTTCTTTAAAATGAAAATTAGCCATGAACACCGAGGTTTGGATTTGTTTACCTGGTGTCACTTATAAACAAATGCCGAATAATTTTTCCTAAGCAACATCCCCTACTATGAATGTTTTATGAGGTTAACTAATGTTTAGTATGAAAGTTATTTATTTTACAATACAGAAATGTAAGCACACTCACATACACACACACACACACACTCACACACACATAAATATATATATATATATATATATATATATATATATATATATATATATATACATTTATATATATACATATATATATTTATATATATATATATATATATATATATATATATATATATATATATATATATATATATATACACATTTATATATATACATATATATATTTATATTTATATATATATATATATATATATATATATATATATATATATATATATATATGGGTTCGTCATAACTGCCCCATGAAAATGACGGTTCTCTTTACCTTCTAAAGCTGTTAGGTTGTCACTGAGAGGTGAGGTGAAGGTCACAAAAATTCATACAAAATAATCCATGAACAGACAGGATTAAACAGGTGTTAACAGTGAGGCATAGATCGATATATGCAATAAAAACAAAATACGTTAAAGTGTACGAGCGTGTTGTGAAACACGTGCTGTACATGGCTCCCCACCCCCCTTGAGAGGCGTACTGTAGGCGGGTTATATTGCAGGAGATACGCAGGTTTTAGGCAATCAATGGAGACTCGGTCAGCTTTTCCACGAATGTTAATTAAGAATGCTTTCGGTGTATGACGGATCACAAGGAAACGGCTTGTGTAAGAGGGTCTTAGCATGTGCTTGCTAATAATGTTGGGCAGAAAAGCGGGCGCTGCAAAGAGCAAATCCGTCGGCATGCGTTGCTTAGCTTGGAACTTGTAAGTTTAGGGGCATAGAGTAAATTTTCCCACAATATGACATACGCAATGGAGATTGTCTGAGGAAGTTGTGACAAAAAAAAATCTGGCAGGAACAACCAATGGGTTGCCATATATCATTCATCTCCCAAAACATACAGGACACCTTTCAATGTGGTTCTTAGTCCCAGGAAAAAGCCAGGGAAGCTGGGTAAACCAGTTGGAGTCCTTACATTGGGACATTAAAGCTGCTTTGAGGGTGCTATGAAAACGTTCAACTATACTGTTGGCAGAAGAGATGTAGGCAGTTGTCTAATGTAGGTTGATTTCCAGAAGATTCTATAATGATGTCCACAATAAAGAGGTGAAAGTGGTACCCCTGTCAGAAGTAATATGCTCAAGGATACCAAATCTTCCTATCCACTCTTAGAGTAAGGCAGATGAACATGAGGCGGATGTTGCAGTTTCCATGGGAATGGCTTCAGACCAACGAGTGGAGCAGTAGAGGGCAGAAAACACTTAATGATGTCCTTGTGCTGTTGATATGAGACCTACTACGTCTATGTGAATGCATGCAAAACAACACTGAGGTTGAGGAAAGGAGCCCACTCCTGAATCCATGTATCGATGTACTTTTGAAGTT
>NC_090755.1:69637800-69640300 GCF_036898095.1 Palaemon carinicauda
CCTGTATATATATATATATATATATATATATAAAATCATATACATACCCCATTTTTCACCATTCACAATTTACCCATAATCACCATGAAACCAGATGGTGTTACCATTCCTATTTTTTAGGGATTGTTCATGAGGCGAGGTTACTAACCTTACTCCATACTTGTATATACTTTGGTATCTATATGTTTCAATGATTGTGTGTATGGACATGTGACAGGAAATTTGGAAGGAAATTCTTTAGTCTAGTAGCCTAAAATAGTATTTTTTTCAAGTAATGCTCTTTAAAAGAGCTGATATATCGTTATTGGCTACTAGAATAAGGCTTGCTTTACATGAGCGAATTGATGCCGCTCGGTTTTGTCCGCGCGGATTAGAAATCAATGAAGATCAACTATGCCCTTCATACACTGCCCGCTAGAAAAAAATCCTGAGCGGTAGTAATTTACTAGCTGCGTGCAGTGTAGCGGCTTATAGAACCCAAGGCCAATAGAGTTATTCTATTGGCCTTGATAGAATCTACGAGTCTGTTCGGGGAAAATCCTCTCGTGAGGAGAAATACTTCCTAACGAGCGGAAATATTTCCGTAAGGAAAAATATCCGCTCGTGTGAAGCGAGCGTCACGGAACTTTCCCTTTACAGCTGGTTCAGTGTGTCGTTCCTTTGCTTTTCGCTTTGAAGTCTTGTGTTCGATTTCGATGTGAGGTAGTACTGGGTTTGAGGAAACTATTATTGCCGGTAATTTTTTTATTGATTCTCTAAGAAATTATGGTATTATTATTATCCTCGCAATTGTTGTTGTTGTTGTTACTATTATTATTATTATTATTATTATAATTTTTGATGATTACAGCAATTCTATTAAATTAAAGATTAGGTACAAATTTAATGAACAAATCAAACTTGTATTCGAAATTAGTTTTATATCGTTCGCCTAAGAAATAAGGATCATTATTAAATATTGTTGCTATTGCCATTAATATTATTAGTATCACATACTATTTTCGTTATCATTGCTGTGTTATCGTTGTTACAATCATTACTCTTGTGATCGATTATTGCAATAGAACTATTGAATTAAAGAGTGGCCTGGAATTTCAAGAGGTAATCACATTTTCTTCGAGAATTCTTTGGTTGTACCAAAACTTCGGTAGATATCAAAAGGATGGCGAGATTAAACAGAGTCCAAAGAATTTCTCTCTTCAAAGCGAAAGTTTTTTTTTCTCCACGGAAAATCTCAAACAAAAAATAAAAAAAAGTTTGATAAAACTTAAATCAGATATTCTGTAGTTTGCTCTCAGAAAATACTCGGTCCATAGCCCACTATTCAACCTTATTTAACCCTCTTCCTTCCCTCCCCTCTTCTTTCACTACCCCCTTCCCTTCTTTTAAACCCCCTCCCCTTCTTTCAACCCCCCTTCCCCCACCCAGACTGAAACCACTGGGCCCAACTTCCTCCTCTCATCTTTTTTCCATCTTCCCATAAGTTGTCCATCCTTTTTTTTTTTTTTTTTTAATCTTTTCTTGTCGACCAAGATTCTATCTGGTGCCCATTCAAGCTTTCATTTAGTTTGATCCAGATATTTTTATAGTTTTTATTCATCTTTCAAATTATTTTCTTATTTTATACCTCTGATATTCTTTTGATAGTATCGTATATTTTTTTATTAGCCTTTTATTTTTGCCTCTTAGGCCATCATATTTTCCTTAATTTTGATTATATTTTATTCTTCCCAGGGTTCCACTTTTTTCATTCTTTTATTCTCTTTTTTGCTTAATTTTCCAATCCTCTTTATTTCTCTCATTCACTGTAAAGATTATTCTAATCCCATCACAACTAATTCTAGCAAAAATCTTTATTCCACTGATTCTCTTTTTGCTGTTTTCGTATTTCTCAAGGTTATTGTTTTCCCCTAGATTTTCATCTATATTATTTCTTCAGTATTCGTATCTTTCTCTCGGTCGTTCTATTGTACTTTTTTTCAGTTTTTGTAATATTTTTCATAGATTCCTGCCATTATTTTTCGTCTTTTTCCCATTCAATCATCCTTCTCCTCCCTTTCAGCTATTTGCTCAGTGGTCTTCTCTCTCTTCTTCATCGTTGCAATTCTTTCATTTTCATCTCTTCACATGTGGCTTCCATTTCTTTCTTATTTTTAAATAATTTCCCTCCTTGTATTCCCACCATTCATAACTTTCCCAAAGACTCTCCTCATTTTTTTTTTTTGTCTGGCTCTTAATTTACCTTTCACTAACCATTCCACCCTTCCATTTTTCTTCGCTTCACTCTAATTATTCAGAAAAAAATCAATATTGCATAATGGAATGTTTTTTTTTTTTTTTTTGGGGGGGGGGAGGGGAGGTCGAGATGGAAAAATGCACCATCTCAGAAAGCTGACATTTAAGAATTTCTCTGTTGAAAGTTCAGAAAAAAAGGTTGTTTATACTTTTTAACGAGATAGCTAGAATGGTAAATATTAAAAGGTGAATGTTGGCTTTTTAA
>NC_090755.1:69662512-69680012 GCF_036898095.1 Palaemon carinicauda
CACTCGAAACCAATTTACCTGGTGAACCCGTAGTGGGGAAGTCGCAAAAACCTGACAGATCACAACCTTTTAATCGAAAAAGAGAGAGACCTCCCTCCCTCTCTCCTCCTACCATAAGAAACATTAAAGTCACGACTTCCAATAAATATGATATCTTGTCTGCTGATGTTTCTGAACAACTAGAAGGTAAATTGAACCAATCAGAAATTCAAGTTGAGGTCCATCATCCTCCTCAACAATTAGATCAAAAGGACACAAAGAAAAAGAGAAACACAAAACCCACTATATCAAGATCCTCTCTAGAGTTACCTCCGGGAAACATTGTTAGATCAAATATTGCCAATGGGAAGACTTCATCTAAGGTGTCTTCCAAAAAATAAAACATAGTTTTTTCCACCATTCTGCAATGGAATTGCCAGGGTTTAAGGGCGAAATATGAACAACTTAAGCTCCTCATACGTGAGCACTCCCCTATAACAGTATGTCTACAAGAAAGCAAGCTCGATGCTAATACTCCTTGTCCTCGAGAGTATGTTAGCTATAGGACACCATATGATCAACGAGCAGGGAGCCATGGGGGAAGTCTTATATACGTTCGTCGAGATGTTCCCCAAATATCTTTGTCTACCTGTACCCCTCTGCAGGCAGTGGCTGTACAGATTGATATAGGGAGAAAATACACAATCTGTTCTCTTTACTTGCCTCCAAATGATAACATCTCATATGATAATATAGTAGAGGTGATTAAACAACTCCCACAACCCTTTCTCTTACTAGGAGACCTTAATAGTAGACATCCTTTATGGGGTGATGTTTTAGCAAATGCAAGGGGTAATATTATATCGTCAATTTTGGAGAATGAAGATGTCGGACTCCTCAATACAGGAGAGCCCACACATTTTCATGTACAGACAGGTACCTTGTCCTGCATTGACTTATCGGTTGCAAGCTCTAACTGTCTTCTCGATTTTAATTGGAGAACATTAGATGATTGGCATACTAGTGATCATGCACCAATCATTATAAACACCAACAATGGTCCACCTTTACAAAGATCACCTCGATGGAATCTTGATAAGGCGGACTGGAATAGATTTCGGGAGTTAAGTGAAATTGAAGGAAATGCAGAACAGTTTGAAAGAGTTGATGATGCCATAGACTTACTTAATGGAACTCTTCACACAGCAGGAGTGAATTCCATTCCCAAAACAACTGGGATATTCAGACGACGACCAGTCCCCTGGTGGTCGTCAGAACTAACTGCCCTGCACAGAGCCACAAGAAAGTCTTTAACTCGATTGCGCATGCACCGTAATGAGGAGAATTTAGTCATATACAAGAAATGTAGAGCACAGTTCCGCCGTGCCATGAAAGAAGCTAGGCGCCAGTCTTGGATGTCCTTTGTTTCCTCCATCAACAGTAGAACACCAACATCATCTGTGTGGAGGAAAGTCAAAAAGATAGCAGGAAAATTCACCCCAAACCCACCACCAGTGTTAAAGATAAATGGCCAGTATATGACTGGAGCAACCGAAGTTAGCAATGCCCTGGCTGACCATTTCTCAAATGTATCGCGCAAGTGTCAAGCAGCTCCTGGTCACCAGTATAGGAGCAATGAAGAAAAGAAAGTTTTAAACTTCGCAACAAGAAAGCAAGAGTCATACAATTCTCCTTTTACTGAAAGAGAATTTGATTCTGCTCTTGCTACTTGTAACGATACAGCCCCTGGACCTGATGGAATTCCATATGCAATGATTAAACATGTACCTTTTAATACAAAGTTATTTATTTTAAGCATTTTTAATAGAATATGGCATGATACTAGTTATCCAAGTGTTTGGGAACTAGCAATTATTTTAGCCTTTTTAAAACCCGGTAAGGACAAGTTTTTAGCAGCAAACTACCGACCTATTGCATTGACATCTTGTTTATGTAAAATCATGGAGAAGATGGTCAATGCAAGACTGATTTGGTACCTTGAAAAGAAGAATATTTTATCACCCATTCAATGTGGATTCAGGAAAATGCACTCAACGACTGATGTGCTGATACAACTTGAGTCCTCCATTTGTGAAGCCTTTGCTTCCAAACAGCACCATGTGACAGTTTTTTTTGATCTTGAAAAGGCATATGATACCACATGGAGATACGGTATACTTAAAAGAATCCATGAGTGCGGATTGAGAGGTGAGCTACCACTATTCATCCAGTCATTTCTTTCACATAGAGTTTTCCAAGTGAGAGTTGGGGAAGCTCTATCACAGAGTAAATGCCAGGAAGAAGGAGTTCCTCAGGGGAGTGTGCTGAGTGTAACCCTTTTTGCACTAGCAATTAATGGGATATCCTCAGTCATTCCCCGGGATGTTCTTGCAACATTATTTGTGGATGATCTCTCCATATCATTTGCTGGAGCCAGAATGGCAATGGTTGAGAGAAAAATCCAACTCTCTATTGATAAAATTATCCATTGGGCCGATATGAATGGATTTAAGTTCTCAACAAGTAAAACTACAATTGTCCATTTCTGTCGTATACGGGGAGTACATGCAGACCCGGATATATACATCAAAGGTCAACGGATCCCATGTGCAAGTGAAGCCAAATTTTTAGGGTTGATATTTGATTGTAGGCTTACATGGGTTTCTCACTTAAAAACATTAAAAGCTAAATGTGTTGAAGCTATGAATCTTTTAAAAGTCCTGTCCCATACATCATGGGGGGCAGACCGCAATACAATTTTAAAATTATACAAGGCCTTGATATTTTCCAAAATTAGTTATGGATGCGAAATATACTCCTCAGCAACCCCAAGCCGGTTAAAAATACTAGATTCAATACATCATGCTAGCATTAGATTGTCCACAGGAGCCTTTAGAACCTCCCCTATCACAAGTCTCCTTGTTGATGCTGGGGAGTTGCCTCTGGACCTTTACCGAATGTCCTCTATTATTCGGTATTGGTTTAGATTGCAAAGGCTCCCCAATTCTTCAGCCTTTCAAACTGCAAGCCTTGTAAGGCACTCAACCTACTTTGAGTTGCACCCAAAATCTCCTCAACCTTTTGGGTTTCGGGTTAACCAATTATTAAACAATCTGGATATAATTAGAAATAAGGTGCTTCCATTCAAGGTATCATCAACGCCTCCATGGAAATTACCTGACATATCTTTTTGTAGATACTTTATTGGAGTTAAGAAGAATTTGACTGACTTAGAATCCAGGTCTCTTTTTATGGAACATGTTGAAGAACATAGAGGATCGACTTTTATATATACTGATGGCTCCAAATCTGATGCTGGCGTTGGATTTGGAGTACATAGTAATGATTTTAACTGTAGAGGTGCACTTCCTCTAACAGCTTCCATATTTACTGCCGAACTGTATGGCATATTAACCGCTATTGAGAAAATAGCTTTGGAAAAGGAGGGTAATTTTACAATTTTTAGTGATGCAAGGAGTGTTCTTCAGGCTTTAGAAGTTTTTAATTCTAGTAACCCTCTAGTTTTAAAGATTTTAGAATGGCTTTTTATTATTGGACGGAAAGGTATAACTGTTCGATTTTGTTGGGTTCCAGCACATGTAGGTGTGTCTGGGAATGAGAAGGCAGATTTACTGGCGAAGAATGCGGCATCCGAATTGCTACCAAGGAGGTATCCCATTCCATGTAACGATTTCCTACCTTACATCAAGAAATTGGTATGTGATAAATGGCAACAGCACTGGGATAGTCAAGATGGCAATAAAATGAGGGAAGTAACAAATATCATATCACCTTGGAGGTATAACATGATTCCCCGAAAATGGGAGACGACTCTTTGTCGTCTCCGTATTGGTCACACACGGTTGACACACGAGTTTCTGCTGAAGGGCCAACACCAACCGTATTGCGAGGACTGCTTAGTACCTTTAACAGTGAGGCATTTGTTGACCGAATGCCCTAATTTTACTAACTTAAGAAATAGATATCTGTTTGAGGCTCGAGGTGAGGATGGCAGGTTTATCCTTGCCAAGATTCTTGGACATGATGTGTCTTACTATGCGAGCGGAATTTTTAGATTTATTTCAGAAGCAGGTCTTCTGAAAACTATTTAACCAATGTAATGACTTCTTAATTTTTATGGTTTTAATTGAATTTGCTTTTAATTTTCATATACAGTAAATGGTATCGGCGTCAATGACCTTAGATGTCAGGATGCCAGAAAACTTTCAATCAATCAATTAAAACCCTGTATACATATCTCTTTTCGGTGACGGTCAGCGGCATGGTCAGTTAAGGAAGGGGGAAGAGGTGTGAAGGGTTGAATCTGTCTGTGTATTTGTGTGCGTGTGTGTGTGTGTGCATATACTGTACAGCATAAATATCTAAACGCAATTTTTGACGGATAGCATACACTAATAAAATTATATTCAATAGAAAATATACGATTCTAAAGAATAACATCCTAAATAAGAACGTATAGAGAATTAAATTCCAACTATGGCAAACACTAAAGAAAAAAAGGTCACCCGAACATGGAAACGATATCAAAACTGTCTCAAAGCAGAGAGAGAGAGAGAGAGAGAGAGAGAGAGAGAGAGAGAGAGAGATTTCTCTAACTTAAAAATTCTGATTGACAGCACATAATATCAAATATTAACTGATACCTTGTGATGACTTGTTTTCCTTTTCCATTTCCATTTATCTTAAAAAGCGTGTAGACTGATTTTCCTGAAAAGATGAACTATTGGTCTAGGTTTGATGTTTAACCAGTAAAACCTTTAATAACTTGGTCCAAAGCCCTTCGACTGTTTGATTTTTACTTGGAAAGCTTTCAATTATTATTTGGTTGTCAATTTCAAATACAGACTGTAATATGTTTCCTCAGGATTTCAAAGATAATCCAATAAAATTCAGGTTATGTTTTCAAAGGAATTCCATTAAAAAGTATTTTTCCAAAGGTACTCCTTGATATTTGGATCATTATTCCAAAGGCATGGATAATAAATTAAAGTTTATTTCTTTATTCTACAGGATATATATATATATATATATATATATATATATATATATATATATATATATATATATATATATAGTAGTCGATGTCCCTACATAAAGATAGAAGACGTTTGCTAGGCCTATTCCAAAATCAGTTCCAAGTAGCAATCATCGCAATCGAATGTCAAGTTGATTCCAATAGGAATGTTGAGCTCATACAAAAGATTGATTCCAAGCAGCTATCGGTTGTGACTAAATGTTGAGCTGCTTGTAAGAGTGATCGAATACTTTGTTCATCCCAAGTAGCAATTAAGCGTGATCGAATGTTGAGCTGATTCCAAGTAGCACTTTACCGTAATCGAATGTTGAGCTGATTACAAGTGGCACTTTACCGTAATCGAATGTTGAGCTGATTCCAAGTAGCACTTTACCGTAATCGAATGTTGAGCTGATTCCAAGTGGCACTTTACCGTAATCGAATGTTGAGCTGATTCCAAGTGGCACTTTACCGTAATCGAATGTTGAGCTGATTCCAAGTAGGACTTTACCGTAATCGAATGTTGAGCTGATTCCAAGTAGCACTTTACCGTAATCGAATGTTGAGCTGATTCCAAGTAGAACTTTACCGTAATCGAATGTTGAGCTGATTCCAAGTAGCACTTTACCGTAATCGAATGTTGAGCTGATTCCAAGTAGGACTTTACCGTAATCGAATGTTGAGCTGATTCCAAGTAGCACTTTACCGTAATCGAATGTTGAGCTGATTCCAAGTAGCACTTATCCGTGACCAAATATTAAGATAATTCAAAGAACGATTCCAAGAAGCATGTATTTGTGATAAGATATTGAAAACATTCCAATGACAATGCTAAATAGCATTTACTCGTGATCGAATTACAATTTTTGATTCCAAGAGGCATATCAAGTGGCACTAATTCGTGATTGAACGTTGTGCTAATTCAAGTATCACTGGATAGTTATAGAAATTCAATTTCTCAGTTTTACTTAAACTTAACTCTAAAAGTAACCATATGCTACAACAAAGACTGAGCTTCAGTCTGAAGGTCGTTATTATCATTATTATTATTATTATTACTATCCAAGCTACAATCCTAGTTGGAAAAGCAAGATGCTATAAGCCCAGGGGATCCAACAGGGAAAAATAGCCCAATGAGGAAAGGAAATAAGGAAATAAATAATTGAAGAGAACAAATTAATAATAAATCATTCTAAAATAAGTAACAACGTCAAAACAGACATGTCATATATAAACTATTAACAACATCAAAAACAAATATCTTTGGAACAAGCAAACAATTCCAAATGCTGCACATTAATGTTTTATGGCGGTACCCATGTATGGGAATTTGGCTCATCCAGTAACAGAAAGTTTTGCCAAGTAAAATGTTTAATAATATAACGAAAAATAAAAGAAGTGACCACTCATTCGGTATTCCAAGGCCAATCCACTAACAAAAATAATTCATAAAACTATAAAAAAAGCCTAAATATATATTTACCTGATTTCATATATATATATATATATATATATATATATATATATATATATATATATATATATATATATATATATATATATATATATATATATATACAGAGAGAGAGAGAGAGAGAGAGAGAGAGAGAGAGAGAGAGAGAGAGAGAGAGAGAGAGAGAGAGAGAGAGAGAGAGAGAAATTCTCGATTAGCTTGACACATTTTTTTCGGGTCCTACCAATCGGACCCTTTGAAAATTTAGGCAACTTTCGGCGAGCTCTTAACTTCTGTCTAATTACTTGCAAACAAGAAAATGAGTCAAAGGATATTTTCATATTCCGAGAACCATAAGGACACGCCATCTGTTTTTTAACAAGCCCTTTTGAACATTTCCCTTAAAAAATAAAAGTTATTTACTGAATAATTTGAAATAAAAAAATAATAAAGTTCTTGACACCCACAAGAGAGGGGAAATGCTATTGACGAATAAACTTGAAATTCAATGTTTGAATGACCAAAAGGAAATCTATACTAAAACCGACTGCAGGAAAGATAAATACACTCTTTATCTACCTTTTATCTAAACATACAAAGTAGAAAATTATGTATAAATACCTGTGGCTACAAGGACCGTCTGCAATTCTAGTTAGAAAAGGAGAATGATAAAGTTAATGGGATGGAGTAGGAGAGGCAGGCCAGAGCGAATAAACTAAAAAAAAATGAGAATTAAGGAAAATACTATTACAAATAAAAAAAGAAAAATGTAAAGAAAAAATATCAAATTAAAGAAGTAAAACCTAAATCTATTTCAGCGTGCTTGACAAAAAGCGTTTCCACAATATAAAAAAGAGGTCCCTCAGATTAAACCATTAGATAAAGTTTATTCTAAAAGTTCGTCATTGGTGGATTCAATCTTTGATAATATAGTATAGTATGGAACTTTGAAAAATGGAAAGCAAGACTATTGGAATTAACGGCATATTTATAGCCATGTAGAAGATGCCATAACCTCGGAAGACGTGATTACAGAAATATGAAAAATCTTAATACATGAACAATGAATTATTTCAAGGACAGTGGTAAAGTTTAATATCTAAAAGACGTAAAAGGAATTTGATGGATCGCAAGTTTTTGTTCAATAATGTCAGATGAGGCTCATCTTACAAGTATTAGATAGGAGAATAATATTAAAAACACAAAAATAATAAATGTAAACTTAACCTCGGGATCGACAGGGTCTCCATAACCTTGACATTTTTTCTCAATATACCGATTGCTATCCAATTGATGAAGAAAAATAAACATGCAATAAAGAATGATTCCTATTATTTCAAATATAATAAGCTACGTGTAGTTAAGGAACTAATGTCAATTGAAAATATGACTGGGAACGTAGATTGTTCTAGACCTGCTAGCAATTATACGTGGAGTTATATTATGGTTTAATCCAATCTGCATCCCCCATAATTTCAACCGTGAACTACTTCTAACAATATTTTAACTGACTTTAAGGACATAGCATCGATTCAAAGAGAATATCATCATCTGCATAAACACCAAACAGCATGTTATACCCATCTTCCTATATAATAAAGAGAAAGTGTCTGGCTATGTAAATAAATATAATTTATCTCCGTTCACGCTCAGCGGCATTGCCAGGCGTATAACAACTTGGCCTCTCCCCGTCCCTCGGATAGGCAGGAGAGGGACTTGGTCATATCCTGGTGAGAAGGGGGGGGGGGGGGGCGTGTGCGTGTGTGTGCATCTCTAAATATCTAGCAGTCCTTTCTGACGGGTTGCGTACAGTAATAAAATATAAACAATAAAAGGACAAGAACACTACCCAGAGAAACACCAGCGATTACATTCTCGTTGTCACTATAGCATCTTTCTAACTATAAATTAAAGATTAATTAATATCACTGCAAAATTCATTGCCAATTCCACGATGACAGCCGCACTTATATAAATAAAGAACATTAGAAAAAAAAACTCATCAAAAGAAGAGAACAAACTTATTCTCAACAGACTGTGGAAAACCGTCGAAATAGAGCAGTAATCCAATTACTTAGAGAGAGAGAGAGAGAGAGAGAGAGAGAGAGAGAGAGAGAGAGAGAGAGAGAGAGAGAGAGAGAGAGAGAGCCAACAATACTGCATACACACTCCTAATGAATTTAATTTGCGCCAGATGCAAATGTTTCTTCACTCTCTTCACTACAGTTAGGGAGAGAGAGAGAGAGAGAGAGAGAGAGAGAGAGAGAGAGAGAGAGAGAGAGAGAGCTCCTTATGGTGGTGGTGTAGGCATAAATCCCATTAACCAGGGAGAAGGGAGAGCAAGATCAACAAGGAGAAGGAAGGGAGCAGGAGAAGCAGGGTAGAGGGAACATCATTAATAACAGTAGGTACTGCACCATTTCTTACTACTAGGCATTTCATGAAATATGAACAGCGTGAGAAATGGAGGTTATACAGACCTATTTATCAAACTGTATAAATTTATCTGTCTATGTACTTCATTCTTAATCGTACAAACATATACAGCATATACGAAGGGAATAATTTGATTGATATACCTGAAGCTGATGAAGACCTTGAATTGTCCATTGAAGAATTCAGTGTGTTTTCAAGTCGAAGCTATTACTAAAAAACTAAAGAGATGGAAACACCCTGGATACGATGGAATGACTGCTGAAATGATACTGTCTGAAAATTAAGTGATCCACAGAATACTTAAGAAATTAATTTGTAGAATATGTCATGAAGAGGCAAACTTGATGAATGGGAGCTAGGTGTTGGCAAAAAAAAGAAAAAGAAAAAAAAAAGACCTGACTGATTACAATAATTAGAAAGGCATCACTGTTACGTCACTCGTTATGAAAATATATAGTATGCTTATTCTAAAGAGACTAGAGAGAATGATTGATGAAAAGCTGTGAGATGAACAAGCAGGATGTAGAAAAGGTAGTTGTACTGACCACATTTTCATTTTGAAACAAGTTTTATGGCAATGCGTTTAATATAGATATCCACCTTTGATGACATTTGTGGACTATGTGGAGAGTCCTGCGTTATTATGGAATTCCTCTTAAATATGTAAATTTGATTATGTTCACGAGCATAGCAAGTGCAAAGTTAATGCCAGTGAAGTCCTATAAAAGGGGATTTTGTAATGAGTAGAACAGTCGGAGACGGTGGAGAAGGATTGGACTGGATTGGTAGTAGGAAATTGGCAGACCTAGAGTATGCTGATGATGCTGTCCTTATTAGCATAACACCACATGATCTGCAATGCTTGCTTACTAGAATGCATAAAATATCTCATGAGGGCTCAAGATAAATAGAAGAAAGACTGAGATGATAAGAACGGAGTAAGCAATGGAAGATGAAATATCATTGGAAGGAGAAAGGATTAATAAGGTAGAATCATTTAAGTATTTAGGAACTGTGATCTCCAATACAGGGTCTTTAGCATTAGAGTTAAGAGAAAGCTAAGTAAAATTTGGAAATCAAATCACCTGAAATTACATTAAAAAAAATCAGACTATATAACATTTAGTGAGACCGGTGTTACTGTATGGACATGAGTCTTGGTATGACAATGAAACAATCTCCAACTGTGAAGGATATCGGGAGTTAGATAGCAGGATAGGATTATAAATGAAACTATAAGAGAGATTACTTGAGTGCCTTATGTGGATGAGATCATGGTGAGGGATAGATGGAGATGGTTTGGACATGCTCTTCGCACTCTCTAAGAGAGATAAGTTCACCAAATATTTAACTGGGCTCCACAAGGCACTAGAAAAGATGCAAGACCCAGGCCTACATGACTGAGGTGTTTGAAGAGTGAAGTAGTAGATGATGAATGGAGAAGTATTGAATTAAAAGCTCAAGATAGAGACGAAGAGCGAAATCTAACCGAGACCCTTTTACGTCAATAGGCGTAGGAGATGATGATGATGATATGTATATATATATATATATATATATATATATATATATATATATATATATATATATATATATATATATATCCAAACAGAGTAAGAAAGAGAGATAGTATCTTGACCATTCTGAAGGCAACCGAAGGCCTCATTACCGAGACTTAAATACCAGCTTGCTTTTATAAGTGTGATAGCATTCAAACTCCAAAATTAATTTGCTTATCTTGAAAAAAAAAAAAAGAGATGCGTTTGATCTTCAATGATTTCACCAGGTTTGCTTCTTGTTACATATACAAAATAGAAGACTGTAGTTCTAAGCTTCTTTGATGACGATATCAAGTATTTTCTTGTAATATTCTTAACATTGTTATATTTATCGACTCTCGCGTGGAAAGTTATTATAGACAATATATATGTAATGAAACTAGTCGATTAGTGAACGTAAACGATATATAGGAAGAATAAATAGGCGAAAGTATATTCAATGGAAAAATAACGTTTCTTGTTAAACAATTTTTTTTTTTTTTTGTAAACGTAGCTTTCCGAACACCAAACAATTAAATTGCCTAATGATCCCCGATTGCTAAATGATTAAATTGTATAGGATCAAGTCTACTACGATATTCTCGAAACAAGATGATGATGATGATGATGATATATATATATACATATATATATATATAATATATATATATATATATATATATATATATATATATATATATATATATATATATACGTGCGTGCGTGTGCACGTGCGTACATGCGTGCGTGCGTGTGTGTGCGCGTGTGTATAAGCATTAAATATTCTACTCTTAAACATAAATCTGAAAAAGAACAATTGAAAAAATTACTGATCATAAAATTTAAGTCCAGGGACAATAACTTTTCACATCAAATCAAAACAAGGAAAGATGTCTAGATAACGTTGTTGAATGGGTTACAAATGAAATTTTTCTAACTTCAAAGAGATTTCGAATTTATCTATTTGATATACTTCATATTGTAATTTCAGTACAGTAAAATATATCATAAATTGAAGGGTAATGTGAGTACTAAAGCTCATAATTATCGTTATACGTCCCTAGTGGCATAGGGCAATGAGGCTTTACATGAGTTCATTTTAATTACACAGTTTTCGATTGAGAAAGCCTAGCAGCTCAAAGAGAAATTATGGCTAAGTTCTTCTTATACAACGTAAAATTCCCACAAAGCTATAAACAAATCAATTGCTTTCCTGAAATTCCTCCTTTAATGCAAATTACGAAATTCGCAAATGTACCTCGCCAAGGCGCACCGAGGACAGGACCGTTTTCATCAAGCTCATTATACAAACGTTCAGGTCGAAGACGAATGAAGATCGGATGAAAGGCAACTCGAGAAACGTGGAGGCTCGTTCACTAAACGTTGAGGCACGTTCATTAATTGCAATTACGCTTGCTGAAGCAAGAGACAAAGCCAGGGTCATGCGAGGAGGGATTTTTTAAGTGTTACCGTAATCACTTAGGAATTATTCATCAGCATTGGTAGAGAGAGAGAGAGAGAGAGAGAGAGAGAGAGAGAGAGAGAGAGAGAGAGAGAGAGAGAGAGAGAGAGTCAACGTTGTAACAGTTCCCTAATTACGACTACTTTTATGCAGAAGAATAATGTATTCATGCATGAAAAACAAATTAAGAATACATGTACGGATAAGCTGCAATTGACACAGGCCTTTTTTTTGTAGCATAGTGGGCCAGGTTTTGTCACTACTATTACCGTACGTGGGTTTGCATTCCACAATAAAAAGAGAGAGAGAGAGAGAGAGAGAGAGAGAGAGAGAGAGAGAGAGAGAGAGAGAGAGAGAGAGAGAGAGAGAGTCAACGTCATAACAGGTCCCTAATTACAACTACTTTTACGTCGAAGAATAATGTATTCATGCGTGAAAAACAAATTCAGAATACATGTATGGATAAGCTGAAATTGACACAGGCTTTTTTTTTAGCATAGTGGGCCAGGTTTCGTCACTACTAGTACCGTACGTGGGTTTGCATTCCACACTAAAGAGAGAGAGAGAGAGAGAGAGAGAGAGAGAGAGAGAGAGAGAGAGAGAGAGAGTCAACGTCATAACAGTTCCCTGATTACGACTACTTTTATGCCGAAGAATAATGTATTCATGCATTAAAAACAAATTCAGAATACATGTACGGATAAGCTGAAATTGACACAGACTTTTTATTGTAGCATAATGGGCCAGGTTTTGTCACTACTAGTACCGTACGTGGGTTTGCATCCAACAATAAAAGGAATAAGCTTCTCGTGGATTCAAGATGCACTTACATAGATTAAAATCCACATTTATTTTTGTGAAATACATAGCCATGCTATTCCAATAACTAAGCTTGCAATTCTAAGGAGACCATTTATCGAGGCGAAATGGGATAAAAAAAAATTCCAATGCGATGTAAAAATGCTGAAAACCAGTTTCCAAATATATAAGTATATAAGTATGTACTACTTATATGTTGCTTACTGAAAAAGCGATCAAAAGATCTTTCAGCTTTTAACAGGAAGTCACACATGTGTTGCAATTAAGTAAATAACGTTTTCCATAGTGAGAACATATGGTTTTTCATAGTGATAATCTCAACCTTGAAATTTATTTTATCTATCCATCCCTCCTCTCAAAAAAAAAAAAAAGAAAAAAAAATCATTTGGAAGGGTTTAGTCCAGCGAATGAATACACATATGCTCATAAGATTTCCTTCATTCGTTTTAAAAATGTTCTGGCAAAGCTAAGATAAAAACAGATAATTTCAGGGAATTATTTAAAAACTTGTTTCTGTATATGGTCCGTATTAATCTCATACAATTATCGATAGGAAGTTAAAAATGTCTGTTCCCGGTGAAGAATTTCCAGAGAGAGAGAGAGAGAGAGAGAGAGAGAGAGAGAGAGAGAGAGAGAGAGAGAGAGAGAGAGAGAGAATCTCCTCGTTCTGGACGACTATGACATTAATTTACAAATCCCAAATGCTAGATATCTAAAAGTGTTTCAAATCTAAACTTGAAATACGAAATGTGAAGTTCACCTCAAAAATTAAAATCCCTTTGAAAAAATACATTTTTAACTAAATTATGAAATATAAGAAAATAACTATGAAAATATACACCTATAACTAAATTATGGAATACAAGGAAATCACTTCAAAAAATATATTTATAATTAAATCATGGAATAAGAGAAGATAACTTTGAAAAAATCCATTGATAACTAAATTATGGGATATAAGCATTCAAATTCACTGACCAAAGTATCTCTCCTGATCAGCATTAGTCTCCTCTAACTACAAAACGGGAAAATAAATATGAAGCTACCTAGCCAGTTTGAAGTACCCTCGTGCAACTAATAGTCTATGAATAAACTTCATAAACCCTTAGCACTTTTCAAAAAAAAAAGTCCATTTTGAGAAAGAGAAAAGGGGAAGAAGGGGTAATTGCGTATTATAACTTTAGCTTAAAAATCGACGCAAGGAATTAACGAACTACAAGGAGAAAGTCCGAAGTTCTCCAAAATTCATAAGTTCTTCGGGAATTCATTACTGAAGGACAGTAAAATTCAGAAGAAGCAATTACCTGTTTGCTCAGTTATAAACGAGGATCAATTCTCCATATATGTATATATATATACTGTATATATATATATATATATATATATATATATATATATATATATATATATGTATGTATATATATATATATATATATATATATATATATATATATATATATATATATATTATACTGTATATATATATATATATATATATATATATATATATATATATATATATATATATATATATATATATGACGAAAAAATTTTTTGTATTTTTTTTTCTATCTCGAACTCTGGTACTTCAGTCAACCCTTTCAGTGAACAGAATATCATAACCAAATAAAAAAAAATATGGAAAAAAAGTTATAGAATTAAGAGACGGAACCCAAACTGTTCACTAGGGTAGGAACGACAGCAGGCTAATCGTAGCTGAAGCTGTGTGTGTATATATATATATATATATATATATATATAATATATATATATATATATATATATATGTGTGTGTGTATATATATACACACACACATATATATATATATATATATATGTGTGTGTATATATATATACACACATATATATATATATATATATATGTGTGTGTGTGTGTGTATATGTGTGTGTGAGTACTGTATATATATTAGTGTGTATCAATACACATTGCGATTAAAATCAATGGGAATCACAGAACACACTCCGCTCAAGCCTTTTCTTGGCAGCGTAACGAAGAACAATGTCAATCACTGCGTAATTTGACAGCAAAGCGTAATGATTAACGTTATCAATGCATTCCCATATACAACGATAACCGAGCAATAATCATAATAATAACTGACCATTCTCATAATTATAATACCTACATATAGGTCTTGGGGAAAATTCGACCACATCACAACAAAATTTCCGTTTTTAATATAAATATCAATATTAGCTGAAGGAAACTTCCCTTACAATGGCTCGGGAGGAACCCAATTTTTAGTCAGTCTAGTAAAAGTTTGAGAGAAATTCAGAGAGCAGTTTTCATCGCATAAAGTTGTTTTTGTTGAATCAATTGTAATTTTTGTGGAGCTAATGGGAATGTTTTTTTTTCCCTCAAAGTTAAAGGCTCTAGTCACAGGTGGTGAATTGAAGCTTTTATTTCTTTATAGTGGACAGGAGAAGGATGTCAATAAGATCAATGATCATATACCTCACCATTTAGAATAGGAGTAGTATTGGTAGCAGCAATAGTAGTAGTGACGATGAACAAATCTTAATAACAAGTAGCTAATATTTCTGATGATGTAACTTTATCTACGGCGTCAAAGGAGTTATGAACTGTAGATGATCCCAGAACGACTAAAATAGTAACCTAAAGGGGATTTTACACAGTCAAACTGTGTGTCAAACATTATTATTATTATTATTATTATTATTATTATTATTATTATTATTATTATTATTATTATTATTATTATTATTATTATTATTATTATCACTAGCCAAGCTACGACTCTAGTTGGTAAAGAATGATACTTCAAGCTTGCCCAAGGGTTCCGAAAAGAAGCTCATTGAGGAAAGGAAATAGAGAAATAATAAAATAGGTTATTAAGTATTTTAAGGTCAGGAACAACTAACAACGTTATTTATGTCAACCTGTTCGGCAGAAAAGATCTTGCACTGAGTTTGAGCTTCTGAGGTTCCACAGATTCAACCGTTAGATTAGTAAGGTCATTCCACATTCTGATCACAGCTGGAATAAAATGTCTAGATAGTATTGAACCTTATGATAGGAAAGGCAATAATGTTAGATTAAAACTGTATACTTATACTAAGTACAGGATGGTGTAGTTTGGTAACATTTGAAAGCAAACGAAGGTCAGAATTATCGTCTGTAACATGGCTGCTGATGACTCAGCAGATAAACTTATAGGCTCCCCAAAACCCCCTATCCTTAGCTAACAAGGATGGTGAGGTTGTAGCGACCAAAAGAACTAACTAGTCTGAGCGGGACTCGAACCCCAGTCTGGCGATCACCACCCAAGAACGTTATAATTCTTTCATATAATGTCCTACGGTATGCATTACTTAAAAGATAATATTTTTCATCATTATTCTTACGGCCGTTGAAATATCGCTATATCATACCCACTTGGCCAAACTTCGAATGAATGGTCCTCATCAATCAGTAAGATGACAAAGACTTGCTCTATAGTCCATTTCTTTTAGCGATGCATATTTGCACCGACTCGCAGCGGTGCCCTTTTAGCTCGGAAAAGTTTCCTGATCGCTAATTGGTTAGAATTAGCTTGTCCAACCAATCAGCGATCCGAAAACTTTTCCGAGCTAAAAGGGCACCGCTGCGAGTCGGTGCAAATATGCATCGCTAAAAGAAATGGACTATTGTTAATCCTACAGAATAAGCTGGTTCTACTCTATCCTACGTCGGTTAAAAACTAAAGCATCTTGAGGTACAGTAACACCGCTTTTCTCTTCATCAAAGCACTGCACAAAGCATCACTATACTGGCATGACCTATGGCCAAGGCTTAACACTAACCGTGGGGCCCAAGTATAGTATGGACCAAGTTATAATAACTTTCACAAGTAGTTTCTGTATTCTGAATATTCATGAAGGGAGGAATCCCTTTGGTCCCGCATTTGATTCTTTGCAAACTTTAAGTAATAAATAAAAGTACGATTAAAGTCTTCTGGTTATATACAGGTCTTGACACAGAAACGGGTGATTCTATTAAAAATGGATGGTTATCCAGCACATCCTAATACACACATCAGTATATATATATATATATATATATATATATATATATATATATATATATATATATATATATATATATACATATATATATATATATACACATGTGTGTGTGTGTTGATCTAGAGTCTAGACTGATAGATAAACAAACACTCACAGTCATATATATATATATATATATATATATATATATATATATATATATATATATATATATATATATATATATGCATAAATCATTTACTAAGTCCGTCTGCATTCGCCGTAAACCTTCGTAGTAGGAGGCTTTAGAAGAGTGAAGCCTCCTGGTTTTCAGTAAGACATAAAAGTTGAACTCTTATCCCCATGTCATTTTCTTAACCTGGGCTGACATTGAACCTCATTTTACAGCTGACAAGTCCAAGCTTCAGATCTTTCTAATGCCAGATCAGCCCTCCGAAAATTGTTTTCGAAAATTTCGGTCGATTTTCGGGCCGAAAATTTTTCCGAAAATTTTTTCGAAAATTTCGGCCAATGTTCGGTCCGAAAATGTTTCCGAAATTTTTTTTCGAAAATTTCGGCCGATTTTCGTGCCGAAAATTTTTCCGAATCTACTGTACGTTGTTATTCTACCAAGTAGAACCGTGCTTCCCCTTTACCACGAAATAGATGAACTTTCTCACAGATTTTGGTCTCTTCATATCACCCATTGAGGGTGAATATGATTACACAAGAATTACTCTTTGCCGTTTCCT
>NC_090755.1:69691589-69694089 GCF_036898095.1 Palaemon carinicauda
GTTTTTATTAGTGGAGGTTTCATGGCTGGAATTGCAACAGATGACATCCTCCCTCTCTGCACCTCTCTCCTGACAGCCGCCCATGTTGTCGCGGTCGTATCACACAGGACCAATTTCCTGGGATCCCCAATTTTTGAAGTACCTGTGTGTGTGTGTATGTGCGTGTGTGTGTGTGTGCTTTGTGTTCGTGAGGGAAAGTATTTGGTTTTGCTTGATGCATGTAATATTTTTTAGCTTGTAATATGTTATGGTGGGGCCCTGACTTTTGTTATTTTAAAGGCAGGCTGTGACATTAAATCTCTCTCTCTCTCTCTCTCTCTCTCTCTCTCTCTCTCTCTCTCTCTCTCTCTCTCTCTCTCATGCTTCATGATCGTCAAGCATGGAAATTTTGTTGAAAAAAATTTGATCTATTGTTTTTCCTCTGGAAAAAAAAAACGTTCTTAAAAATCCTAGCTTCACTTTATTCTTAAGTTACTTTTGATAAAGGGAAAATTAATGTGCCTTAGCTCAATCTTGTCAGATTTTTATTTTAGTTCATCACAATTTTTATGAAAAATTCATTAAGATCCATTACAATAGATTTATCGATATGTTTTTATTTATGGCTCTTACTTTACTAATTGGTTCAATTTCTTACTTCATCCAACTCTCCAACAAACGTTGTTTCTCTTTTCTCTCTCATTATTTAAGCATTATAGATTTTGGGGTTACTATTACAGTTTCTATTTTGAGGTAATGTCGCGGTATCAAGGTGTTCGTAAGTCGGTTTGGTCTTATAATAATTGTTAAAGGATCTTCTCCGAAGATTGTTGGTGGTAACAAAAAGATGGGTCAAACCTGGATTTTAGTTGGCAAAAAGGGGTCAAACCTGGATTGCAAATGACAAAAAAGGGTCAAAACTGGATTGCAATTGACATAAAAGGGGTAAAAACCTGGATTGAAGTTGACCAAATAAATGGGGCAAATTTTGATTGCAGATGACAAAATAAATGGTCAAACCTGGATTCAATCGACATAAACATTGGGTCAAACCTGGATTACAGTTGACAATAAAATTGGTCATAATAAATTGCAGTGGAAAAATGGCTGAAACCTGGATTGCAGTTGACAAAAAAAAAAGGTCAAACCTGGATTACAGTCGACAAGGAAAGGTCAAAGTTGGATTACAGTTGACGAAAAAGGGGTCAAACTTGGATTACAGTTGACAAAAAAGGGTCAAACTTGGATTACAGTTGACAAAAAAAACGGTCAAACTTGGATTACAGTTGACAAGGAAACTGGTCAAACTTGGATTGTAGTTAACAAAAAAATGGGTCAATTCTGGATTGTAGTTGATAAAATAATCGGTCAAATCTGAGTAACAGTTGACCAGAAATGGGTCAAACCTGGACTGCCATTGAAAACATGGGTCAAAACTGAATTGCAGTTGACAAAAAATAGGTCGAACCTAGATTGCAGTTGGCCACAACTGGCCAAACCTGGATTGTAGTTGGAAAATTTGGTCAAACCTGGATTGCAGTTGACAAAAAAAAAAATGGGACAAACCCAGATTGCAGTTGCCAGAAATGTCTAACATGGATTGCGGATGACAAAACAATAAGTGAAACCTTGATTTACAGTGGGAAAAGGGCAAACCTGGATTTTAGTTGACAAAAAAATGGGTCAAATCTGGATTTCATTTGACAAAAAAAAATGGGTTGGGGAATTTTCTCAAATTTTATGAACAAACATTCTAATTGTATTGAGAAAGCTTAAAAATATATAAAACTGCGTGAATGAACTTCAGTTTAGATAATGGGTTTCTGTCACCTTATCAAACGGTGCTGTTTTTGTTGATTTCTTTCACTGAGTTATTTATATCCATCATCAATCGAGCTAGTGAGGTTCAGATCACCTGTATAAAACAACTGAAGGGCATTCACTGACAACTTGGGACCTTCCAGACGACAATTGTTCGTCGAACAAAACTATTGCTAGATAACAATTAAAAGAGGGAAATGCACGGCGGTGTTCGCGGATGACGTCATAAACGAGGATTTCCAGGCAGAGACTGTTCGACTCTCCGATAGTATATGTCTGCGAACAAGTAAACAAGTTGTAGAGACACTTGGATATGGTATCACTTTTTGTTCCCCTATCAGGTTTCATATTCCCTCTTATTTGAAGCTTACTTCGAACCATTTTGATATGGTAACAGTTTTGTTCGATGTCCGGAAGGTCCCTTACGTAAAGCAGGAGAGTACCCAGCAAAGCTTTGCCAGAGGGACGGGAGGCTAAGAAGTCTCAGAATTGCCTCTGTTTTAATGGCCTCTTTAAAGGCCTCATTACCCACGTCATCATGCTACTTGCGTGGGCGTCGTGCGTGCTATGTCCGTCTCTGAATTCGAGTGGAGTTTTAACTGGTGTCTTACTTTCTCCTCTCATAAGTAAAAGGAGTAAAATATGTTTTATATGATAAGAAATGTAGTGACGAGGAAAGGTGATATGGGTACAATTAAAG
>NC_090755.1:69696589-69699089 GCF_036898095.1 Palaemon carinicauda
CGGCTTTGTTACTGTTAGACGTGGCAATAAATTGTTGGAATTGAGCTAACCTTTATATGGAACCGGCTTTGTTACTGTTAGACAGGGCAATAAATTGTTGGAATTGAGCTAACCTTTATATGGAACCGGGTTTGTTACTGTTAGACATCGCAATAGATTGTTGCAATTGAGCTAACCTTTTTATGGAACCGGCTTTGTTACTGTTAGACATCGCAATAGATTGTTGGAATTGAGCTAACCTTTATATGGAACCGGCTTTGTTACTGTTATTCATCGCAATAAATTGTTAGAATTAAGCTAACCTTTATATGGAACCGGCTTTGTTACTGTTATTCATAGCAATATAATTGTTGGAATTGAGCTGACCTTTATATGGAACTGGCTTTGTTACTGTTAGACATGGCAATAAATTGTTGGAATTGAGCTAACCTTTATATGGAACCGGGTTTGTTACTGTTAGACATCGCAATAGATTGTTGGAATTGAGCTAACCTTTATATGAACCGGCTTTGTTACTGTTAGACGTCGCAATAGATTGTTGGAATTGAGCTAACCTTTATATGGAACCGGGTTTGTTACTGTTAGACATCGCAATAGATAGTTGGAATTGAGCTAACCTTTATATGGAACCGGCTTTGTTACTGTTAGACATCGCAATAGATTGTTGGAATTGAGCTGACCTTTATATGGAACTGGCTTTGTTACTGTTATTCATAGCAATAAATTGTTGGAATTGAGCTAACCTTTATATGGAACCGGCTTTGTTACTGTTATTCATGGCAATAAATTGTTGGAATTGAGCTAACCTTTATATGAACCGGGTTTGTTACTGTTAGACGTCGCAATAGATTGTTGGAATTGAGCTAACCTTTATATGGAACCGGCTTTGTTACTGTTAGACATCACAATAGATTGTTGGAATTGAGCTAACCTTTATATGGAACCGGCTTTGTTACTGTTAGACATCGCAATAGATTGTTGGAATTGAGCTAACCTTTATATGGAACCGGCTTTGTTACTGTTAGACATCGCAATAGATTGTTGGAATTGAGCTAACCTTTATATGGAACCGGCTTTGTTACTGTTATTCATCGCAATAAATTGTTGGAATTGAGCTAACCTTTATATGGAACCGGCTTTGTTACTGTTATTCATCGCAATAAATTGTTGGAATTGAGCTAACCTTTATATGGAACCGGCTTTGTTACTGTTATTCATAGCAATAAATTGTTGGAATTGAGCTAACCTTTATATGGAACCGGCTTTGTTACTGTTAGACGTCGCAATAGATTGTTGGAATTGAGCTAACCTTTATATGGAACCGGGTTTGTTACTGTTAGACATCGCAATAGATTGTTGGAATTGAGCTAACCTTTATATGGAACCGGCTTTGTTACTGTTAGACATCGCAATAAATTGTTGGAATTGAGCTAACCTTTATATGGAACCGGCTTTGTTACTGTTATTCATCGCAATAAATTGTTGGAATTGAGCTGACCTTTATATGGAACCGGCTTTGTTACTGTTATTCATAGCAATAAATTGTTGGAATTGAGCTGACCTTTATATGGAACTGGCTTTGTTACTGTTAGACATGGCAATAGATTGTTGGAATTGAGCTAACCTTTATATGGAACCGGCTTTGTTACTGTTAGACGTCGCAATAGATTGTTGGAATTGAGCTAACCTTTATATGAACCGGCTTTGTTACTGTTAGACGTCGCAATAGATTGTTGGAATTGAGCTAACCTTTATATGGAACCGGCTTTGTTACTGTTAGACATCGCAATAGATTGATGGAATTGAGCTAACCTTTATATGGAACCGGCTTTGTTACTGTTAGACATCGCAATAGATTGTTGGAATTGAGCTAACCTTTATATGGAACCGGCTTTGTTACTGTTATTCATCGCAATAAATTGTTGGAATTGAGCTAACCTTTATATGGAACCGGCTTTGTTACTGTTATTCATCGCAATAAATTGTTGGAATTGAGCTAACCTTTATATGGAACCGGCTTTGTTACTGTTATTCATCGCAATAAATTGTTGGAATTGAGCTAACCTTTATATGGAACCGGCTTTGTTACTGGTAAAATATGACCTATATTCTCTGTCTTTATCTCAACCGGGCCTATATTCACCGTGAGTATATTTATGCAAAATTTATAATGTTGATGGAGATGGAAGCCACTGTAGTCATAACTAAAGAGGGCTGGTGTGTTGCTTACTGGTCGTGGAAGAATCATGTTTGAAGCTGTACAATTGATCCTTACTTTACAGAGTATTGCCGGAACATATTTTTTTTTTTTTTTTTTTTTTTTTTTTAAGAAATAAAGTTCCTTCGTGGTCGAGATTGTGCTATTTAGGAAAGTATGTAAACATTTGGTAATTGGGTTGCAATGTTCAAATTTTGGACTTAGGTAGAAAATTTGTTGCTTGAGATAGAATAAAGTTTTCAAGAGTCTAGAACGTCGTCCCATACACCACCAGAAGCAGCT
>NC_090755.1:69704089-69709089 GCF_036898095.1 Palaemon carinicauda
GGAGTTTATGGGGTCTGAGTGATCCATGACGTGGTGGGGAAAAAAATGGTCGGACAGAGATTTCTGAAAGCTGGTGGAAGTACGTATGCCGAATAGGGAATGGGCACCTTTACAGGTATGGAAAGGTAGAATATATGGCGATGTTTATCTTAGTTACTGTACGACTCCAGAAGGCCAGTTATTGTTTTTGAATGGCCGGAGATGTGTTGTTAACAAGTGGATTGTAACTGGATTCTTGGTCAGTAGGAAGAAAAATTTACGATTAGATAGGTTTAGGGGTAGAATATGTCTGTTTTATGAATGGGTAGTTGGGGTTGAAAAAGATTATTTAGGGAAGGAATCTAGATTAGGAATTGAATTCCTTCCTTACTTTAAGAAATTTAATTTTTTGGGAATATATTTATTGAGACAAATGTATGTCAAGGTTAGTTATTGAATTTCTCCCTTGTTCATGTTTTGTATTTTTTTTTATAGACTGAAATGTATGCCAAAGCTAGAGTAAAGCAAATGTGGTCGGCAATATTTGTAATAAACACTTTCCATAAGACTAACCGGGCAACTGGTGTAGTGAATCTATCGAAATAAAGAAAAAAATAGGAGCATTTTATTTATACTTTTTAATATATCTTTTTTTATGTATCGCTTTTATTATTTTCCAAACGTCCGCCTCCAGATCCGCTTTATTGAAAGTCTCTTTGTGGCGAAAGGCCAAAAGGCCCCTTTTTTTTCTCATCAACGCTTCGGAAAGGAATTTACGTTCGAAGCCTTTCATTTTGTGTTTTCTGTATCGGTGCTTGCAGGCACGACCTTTTCTCTTTTATGGAGACCTTCATATTTTCATCAGTTTTTATTTATTAACCCGCATTCCCCCTTTTTTTTTCGTTGGAGCTATGTGCATATTTTGCCTCTTCTGGGGGGATACACTTTGAGTTCTTTCTGCTGCTCTTATTGAGAGAACTCTTTTGATGCTGGCAATGGATGGATATATATATATATATATATATATATATATATATATGTGTGTGTGTGTGTGTGTGTGTGTGTATACTGTATATGTATAACCTATATATATATATATATATATATATATATATATATATATATATATATATTATTGAACGCAATTGTCAAAAATGGCGGTTAAATATATAGATAGATGTGCACACACATGCACATGCATCCCCCTCTCATCAGGGTATGGCTACGTTCTCTCTCCCCTAGCAGAGGGACAGCAAGAGCTGAGCGTGACCGGAAAGATATATATATATATATATATATATATATATATATATATATATATATATATATATATATACATATGTATATATATATATATATATATATATATGTATCTATACATACATATATATATATATATATGTATGTATATATATATGTATATGTATACACATATAAATATATATATATATATATATATATATATATATATATATATATATATATATATATATATCAGACACTTAATCTTTATGATATAGGGGAGATGTGTGTCTGTTTGTGTGTGTAGTTATGAACCTACTCTCTTTGTATTGATCTCATCTTCTCAGAAAAATAGATGAAACATGATTGTAAGTAGGTCAAGGAACTTGGCTCCTTCCCATCTGAATATTTTCATTGACAATGTTTTTTTTTTTTTTCTAATTACATGCAGGTCATTTAAAATCCTAATTGTGTATCTTGATTGGAAAATCTGTTCTGAGATGTATATCCAATTATATAGACATTTTGTATATTGAGGAAGCCTTTCAACGCGTTTGGAAATCTTTTTGTCCTGAAAAATATTATAATTATTTTTTATCTCATGCTTTCAATATTTTTCTTCTCTCTAACCTTTAGCACAAGACTTTCATTTTAATTTGTTTATGAAAACTCTCAATCTTCTTAACTTCCTTTTATCTAATGTGGATTTTAATTTTTGTCTTCAACGTTCAATTTATCATCATCATATCCTCCTACGCCTATTGACGCAAAGGGCCTCAGTCGTCTCTATCTTAACCTTTTAAATCAATACTTCTACATTCATCATCTCCTACTTACCGCTTCATAGTCCTCAGCCATGTAGACCTGGGTCTTCTTACGATCAATTAACCCTCTGAATTTACAATAGATCTTCCCGGATTATATCAAGCAATACGTAATGTAAAGTTTACTGTTAATACAAGCTGTCTTGTTTTTCTCACTTGAAACATAATACCAAAGTAACAGTATTTTATAATTTGCATTCTGGCAGTGTCCAAACAGTGTAAATTGATCTTCCAATCAAGTAGTGGAATCGGTGAAACTTCAGAAGTTTAGAAGTTCTGATGATCTTGTTAATTTAATTCTGGTTTCATAATGAATGCTGGCTGTTAATTATCTGTTTGACATTGTTATTGATCTTGATTAACTTTATTTTTATGTTTTATCGATTATTAGATATATTTTTTGCGGAATTGGCAGCTTACCCTTTTTGGGCCCTTGGGGTTGTAGTATTTTGTATAATAATAATAATAATAATAATAATAATAATAATAATAATAATAATGATGATGATGATGATGATGATGATGATGATGATGATGATGATGATGATGATGATGATCATCATCATCATCTATAGATTGACCGTCCGAAAATTCAATAGAATTATGTATACTTATTTCCTCATTTTGTTTTCTTGAAAACAAAAAGAAAATTTTGTTCGAGTTTCATAAATTTATGGATTTTATTATAATCAATTAAATTTAATGGCTGTTATTTTCAAGTATTTCGAACGATATCTTTTTTTCCAATAGCAAATTAGACTAATTAAAATCATAATAAGTTAAGTGTTATCAGTGACGCAGTAAGTACTATAAATGTTTCAAACCTAATTAATAAGTGGATGGCATTTTAATCTGAAGTGCTCGCCAGTAATCATAAATGCTGAGGGGTCGCATAGAATTATTTTGGAATATCATAATTGTAGTTTTTATTTTTGGCTGATGTTGGAATCACAAAATGGGTTGTCGCAGACGAATGTTATTATTATTATTATTATTATTATTATTATTATTATTATTATTATTATTATTATTATTATTATTATTATTATTATTATTATTGTTGTTGTTGTTGTTGTTGTTGTTTATGTTTTTGACTTCGTCATTGTACTTATTTTATCATCGCTACACAAAAATAGGAAGAAGTGAAACAAATATTAAAAGGTAAAACTTATATTTTACTTATACTAGATTATACTAAATGAAAATCATTTTGATTTTGGTCTTTTTTTTTTTTTCTTTTTTTTTTCTTTTTTTTTTGCCGTACTGGTGGCAATATTTGTGATGGAAATGGCGCAGCTCTGTCAATTCAAGTCCATCACTGTCAAATCGTATCGTTGCTCAATTTTGATAATGAAATACTTTTTTGCAATAATTGATTGTTTGTAATTAGATACATGATTGGTAATGGCAGATTCTTTTTCTCCTTTGTCGAAGTGAATACGCAATGTTATTGGACTAATTTTTGGAAATTGCGGGTGCAAAATATAAGATAATTCCTTTTTTTGTAAGAGAAAAAGAATTCTTTTTCTTTTGGAAGAATTAAATTCCCTGGAATGATTTTGCATGCAGCTTATTGCAAAATAATATTAGGAGTAAAAAAAGATACACTAAAACGATGGTTATAAAAAAGGCGTCGAATGTATTACCCGGAAAGATATTGCAAATTTAATTAATAAAAAGATAACTCGATTAATTTTTATTTTGCTTCGACTCAGAACGATGAAACAATTTTTTTACCTCTTTGACCGTTATGTTGAGCTCTTCAGCAACAATGATTGCAATTTTTATTCATCAGGAAATAGTTCCGAGTCTTTTTATAATATTGAATACTAGATTTTATATGACTTTTTTTCGAAATACTATGCTATCGAAGATTTTTTATTTTAACCGTAATAGAAGGCTATTGAATTTTAATTAATATTATGTACATATAATTTCTTTATAATAATGAAGATTTTCTTATGGAAACATATGATTCACTTAATTATATTTTCTATTTACAAGAAATAGCGAAAGAGCCGTAATCTCCTTTAGTTGTAATATGTGTGGCATTTGTAATAATTTATTATTATTATTATTATTATTATTATTATTGTCTATATATTAATACGATAGTGTGTGTTATTTATTTTGTGTGTCACGCTTTAAAGAAAACGGAAATAATTTCATGGTATACTCATGTGTCACGCTTTAAAGAAAACGGAAATAATTTCATGGTATACTCATGTGTCACGCTTTGAAGAAAACTGAAATAATTTCATGGTATACTCTTACAGATTCACATCAGACTTTGATTACTTAACCAAAACACATCTTATATAGTTTTCCAAATTTTGTAATAAGCACCTGACTTTTTTTTTTAAATATTCGACAAATAATTGAGTTCTATCAATTTCCATAACCTAGATTATAAAATTAATCTCGGGCCTTTTCGTTTAACAGCTAATCTGTTCTTATTGTAAAATATTTCTCATAATTCAGATTACCTTTTGCTTCAAATCTTCCTAGACATTATTCAATTTCCCGTCCGCCTATCATATTCAATGACCATTAATAAAACTCGAGGACAGACTTTAGATAAGGTTGGGATCTACCTACCACAACCTTGCTTTACTTATGGACACCTTTATGTAGCCTTCTCAAGAGCAAGGTCTATGAACAGTGTAAGAGTAAAAATTTGTCCTCAGAATAATTCTACTCATGACCAGAGAAGAGGAACTACCTTCACTAGAAATATTGTATATAAAGAAGTTTTGTAAATAGTTTCATGTATTGCTCATTTTTTAAAATAAATATACAAGTCAAATCTTATCACATTTTATTCAAACACGTATAGGTTCGAAACAAGATAATTAGTATTAAAATATCATTTCATGTAAGTTACACGGGTTCCGCTAGTTATTAGTATTATTATTATTATTATTATTATTATTATTATTATTATTGTTACTATTA
>NC_090755.1:69714089-69721589 GCF_036898095.1 Palaemon carinicauda
AGCTAAAGATAAGGTTCCATGAGCACTATTTAAGTATGCGAAAGTCATGAGGCATCTCTTCCAACTAAACCCTCACCTCCATCCGAGCTCCTCCCCTCCACACCCCCCTCCTCCCCATGACCACTACTTGTTCCTTTTCTTCCGCAGTATTTTGCTTTTCATGACCGCATAATTATGATTAGATCAGCATTTGATTTTGTTTACCTCAAGATGGCTGGTCCAGGTATATTACAATATTGCCTCCTGTGGCTTATGCATAAAGGCGTTGTCTCGTTGCCCCTAGTCTCAGTATATTACACCTCTCTTCGTTTGCTTGTTGAGAGTGCTCGTACACTTTGATATTCTGCCTTTACAGGTTTTGTTATCCTAGAATATTACCTAAGGCTTTCCAGACTTCTCTTTTTTTCGTTTTTTTTTTTAACCTTATACCGCCTTTTGCTTCTAATGCAACCTTTGAGCAGTCCTCTGTTATTCGAACTGTGATTTCGAAAGATACTCTCTTTACTGTTGCCACTTTCCATTTATCTTAAAACTGAACAAGGGTTCGCTTGAACACGCATTCCTTCATTTATGCCTGGTGCTTATCTGCAAGTTATGCCTACGTACGTTTTATCACCTTGGATGCATTTTGGGAAAAGAGAAGCACTACCTTGTAATCGTTTCCGTGTTTATCCTAACCATGTTTGTGTGCATAGCCGTTCATGCTCTCAAATTTTCTTGGTTTAAAACACAAATTAACACATACACGGACATTTATATATATATATATATATATATATATATATATATATATATATATATACATATATATACATATATATGTATGTATGTATGTATGTACTAGTGTACGCGACCAATCAAAATGACTCTTGAATATATAGATATGCACGCAGGGTATGACTACCACTCTCCCCCCATCCAGAAGGGCGGGGAGAGACCGAGTAATTATACGATTAACAATGCGCCGATCGTGATCGGAAAGATATATATATATATATATATATATATATATATATATATATATATATATATATATATATATATATATGTGTGTGTGTGTACACGCACATACATATTCAACCAGACAATTGCTAGGTATTATATAGGGAAGATGTATTGGCATAAGATCAAACTAGATTGCTGATTCAGCCGATATGACCTCTTGTACTTGCAAGTCATGTCATTTCCCCATAATCTCCCCCTATCCTTAGACGTCAAAAAATCCTTCTTTCATTTTGAGGAGAGTTAAAGGGAGACTTCAGACCCACTCTTGCATAAACCGTACATCCTCTTGATCCGGATTAGGCGAGGGCAAGAGGAGGTGCAGCCGGTTGAAATTCCGGACAAAATTAGGGATGAGAGATGGCCCTTAATTGGAGTCATTAGTGATTAAGACGTTAGTTATTCTCCTTGACCATGATTTCCAATAATTAGCTTTCCTTAATTGATGATTCTCCCAGGAATTATGTGAATATGAAGCGCGGGTTTTAAGGAAGGTCATTAACGTGTTTTTCTTTCGTTAGGGGATGCAGTGGTTGTAGGGTCTTGTGTGTGTGTATATATATATGTATATATATATATACACACACACACTATATACAGTATCACTGTACACCACACAAAAACACATACACACACACACACACACACACACATATATATATATATATATATATATATATATATTATGTATGTATGGCTGTGTGCTCTCACTACCTATGAGGCCACAGGTAGTATATATATATATATATATATATATATATATATATATATATATATATATATATATGTGTGTGTGTGTGTGTGTGTGTTTATGTATAGCTTTAAACACTACCTTATTGGTGTTGATTCTAGAACCATTATTGTTTTACGTAAGTCATATGTTGAGAATGTGCTAACCCAAGCCCCTAAGGTTATCAAAGGGCTTCTTTGAGAGAAAGTGCTCGAAAGTACGCAGAACTATCATCAGTAGTACTTCGAACTCGTCTACACATTATCTCGTTTTTCAATTCCCATGGCTGCCTCTCCTCCTCTCTGACAGTTTGGAAGTGCATTTTATTTAATATCACTTATCAACATCCAATATGTCTACATAATGGAACCATCCAAGGTGACGAATAGTATAGAGCCGGCAACGCCTTCCCTAAAGATTTTCTTCGAACCAATTTGTATTTTGTAATGGCCTTGGGCCATGTGATGCCCTTTACAACCTCCAATTCTGTACAGAAATCCCGTGATTGTGGTCAGGAAGTTCGTATGATTGACCTTGATTTTAGTGCTGCCTTTAACTGTGTTAATCATGAGGTCTGTATTTTCAAACACAAACAGTTGAAAGTAGATGCTTCTTTTCTTGGCATTATTATTGAATTTTTTGAGTAATAGATTGTAGAGTTGTTGATGGGCACCATAGTGAGCATCGGAATGTGATATCTGGTGTTCCTTAGGTTAGTGTTCTTGGTCCAGTACTTTTCATACTATATACACATGACATGTGGTTTGGCCTAAAAACCAAGCTTGTTGCATATGCAGATGATGCTACTCTCGTGCCCATCTCCTGAATGTAGATATGGGGTTGCTGTATCGCTTAATAGAGATGTAGCTAAAATTAGTGCATGGTGCAAATTATGGGGGATGAAGTTGAACTCTTACAAAACTCAAAGTATAATTGTAAGTATAGTAGGTAGAGGATAGTGGCTCCTCAACATCTGGATCTCAACATTGATATTGCTTCTTCATAGCGAATTTACGTAAGAGAAAGAAATTCGACCTGCCTCTTCTTCAATTACACAAAAAATCGCTTATTGAGAAAGTCTTTTCGGTGATCAATCTATTCTGAAAAAAGTGTTTTATTTCTTTCATTCTACCTTGTTTCGATTATTTTTCTCTTGTCTGGTCTTCAGCTGCTGAATCTCATCTTAATTTGTTGGACAGGAACTTACGATCTATTGAATTTTTTACTCCTGATCTAGATATGAATCTCTGGCACCGTCGCTCAATTAGTTCGATATGTATGTTGCATAAGATTTTTGATAACTCTGACCATCCTTTGCATTCAAATCTTCCCAGACAGTACCCTCCTGCTCGTAATGCTAAGCATGCAGTTAATGTTAATAGACATGCCCTCTCCATCATAAGGCTGAATACTACACAGTATTCTAGAAGTTTTATTCCAGCTGTGAACAAGTTGTGGAAAGATCTTCCTAATTAAGTATTTGAATCGGTTGAACTTCAAAAGTTCAAACTTGCAGCGAATGTTTTTATGTCTTATAGGCTGACATAAATATCCTTTTTAATATAGTTTATGTATGAAAGTTCTGTTTTAATGATTTTACTGTTCTTAGAATATTTTATTTTGATTGTTCATTAGTTTATATAGCTTTTTAATTTCCTTATTTCCTTTCCTCTCTGGGCTATTTTTTCTCCTGTTGGAACCCTTGGGCTTATAGCATCCTGCTTTTCCAATGGCACCTAGCTAATAATAATAATAATAATAATAATAATAATAATAAGGTTATCGCCCTCTTGTGTCATCCTTATTTAGGTCATAAAAGAGACAATCAATACATATGTGTAAATATATGTATGTGTTTATGTGTATATATATATGTGAGAGAGAGAGAGAGAGAGAGAGAGAGAGAGAGAGAGAGAGAGAGAGAGAGAGAGAGAGAGAGAGAGAGAGAGAAACCATGTCATGTGTGTTCACTTTATAACGATATGACAAATGAGATATGAAATAGATACCAAATGTCAAATAAATTAGTGCAATGTGAGTGATGATTGGGTGTGTGCGTGCGTGCGTGAGTGTGTGTGCGTATGTGTGTGTGGCATGAGGACAGGCTCCAATTTGTGAATGAATCGAAACAATTCCGTTTATTACTTCCATTTGGAATTTCATCATCTGCTGACAAATGAATTGCGGATTAATATTGAAATCATAAACTGGATTTACCGGCGGCTATTGCTGGGTATTACGCGTTGCTTTTTTTATATATATATTTTTTTTATATATTATCGAGGCTTGGTTATTGGCTTGTAACAATATTTCAATTGCATGTATTTATATTCGGATCGGTGCGTCTCATTTTGTAAACGCAAGGGGATATGCATTATTTAGTCTGGTTTGTGGTATTTTGTGGTGATATATATATATATGAATATATATATATATATATATATATATATATATATATATATATATAAATATATATATATATATATATATATTTATATATATATACATATATGTATACATATATGTATAGTTATATATACATATATGTATAGTTATATATATATCTATATATATTTATATATATATATATATATATATATACATATATATATACATATATATATTTATGTATATGTATATATATGTATATATATATATAAATATATATATATATATATATATATATATATAATATAATATATATATATATATATATATATATATATATATATATATATATATATAATATAAATGCATATATATAAATATATATATGCGTGTGTTTAAATCCTGAAATTATTTACTCCTTTATAGGTCCTTTAATCAATATATATATATATATATATATATATATATATATATATATATATATATATATATATATATATATATAATATATATATATATGTGTGTGTGTGTGTGTGTATAAATTTGGTTTATGATTTCTTATATTATACACGAGAACAAAGTATCTCATTACTGTCTATGTTGGCGAATATCGCGATACCCATATAATGGGTTCGTCAACCATTGGTTGCTCACATGGTTCCTGGAAACGACTTTATTCCCTATCTTCACTCAAGATGGGTAATCTGCAAATGGATTTGGATTTGATATATTTTTCTCAGCCCTGATGTGTGTGTGGACTCGTTTTTTTAGTTGTTTTGAACGCTGCTTTTTTTGGATTTCATTTTGTAAATATTTTTTGCATGAACTTCAGCTTGTCGAGTAATGTTTACTTTTGTGTACATTTTTTTAAAAATTTTGATTGCTAGGTTTCTCATCTCTTTGTGTCGTTAATCATCATTATAATTCTTGAGATTGATATTACTTTTTTTTATTTTTTTTTTTTGGGGGGGGGGGGGGTTTGAAATCCAAACCTTGCATAGTATTAGAGACTATATTCTACGTATTGCATGCCATTTGGAATTTTAGTTGCTTTTTATTTAGATTAGAATATAGAATAAGATTGAAGGATTTTTCTTGCAGTAACAAGACAATTATTCATAGCATATTTATGGATGGAGATTGGTATCCATTACTATTATTTGATCAATAACACAGTTATCAGTTTTCCTGAAATTTGAGATATTCTACTATGTATTTATAAAGAATCCTGAAACTGATGTCCTACCAGCTTGTAAAGAAATAAATGGTACATGTATTGCAAAATTCTCTTTCGAACATTTTAGCGATGTAAAATTCCATAAAAAAAAAACAAAAAAAAATATTTCCGTGTCAGTGAAATATTCACAGCATATTCGACAAGCATAGTTAGCCCTTTGGAGTACATATGGTTTCCAGTTGGTTGATTGCAGTGTTGCTTGATGAAGCAACTCGCCCTCCGGCTGGCTCTTGCGCGCATGCGCGCCTGGTCTTGCCAGCATGCATGCATCCGTACCCAATACGAGAAGATCCTCTGCTTTTGGGGTCTGGAACCCGGTGCTTGAAAAAATTCTTACTCCACATCATACATTTCAGAATATTGTTGGATGGATACGTTTCCCTCCCCTTCCCCCGTCGTTCCCCAAGTATCCGTACCTTCCCCTTCCATCTCCAACCCCCCTCCCCCCCATTCAATATACTCCAATCCTCCCCTCCTTCAAAATGGGAGATTGATTTTTTGAGAAGCGAAATGGCATATCCTTTTCTGACAGCTGGGTATCCTAGGCTACCGCCTTGGTAGGGCCATTCGAGTCTCGACACTGAAGTATCATTCGAAAAACATGCAGTCTCTCTCTCTCTCTCTCTCTCTCTCTCTCTCTCTCTCTCTCTCTCTCTCTCTCTCTCTCTCTCTCTCACTCTTTATATATATATATATATATAATGTGTGTATATATATATATATATATATATATATATATATATATATATATATATATATATATATATATATATATATATGTATATATAAGATATAATAAGGCAAATTAAATGTATAGATGAAATGTTCTCTCTCTTTCTCTCTCTCTCTCTCTCTCTCTCTCTCTCTCTCTCTCTCTCTCTCTCTCTCTCTCTCTCTCTCCGCAAATGAATGAAATGCTTCAATATTCATTCCCACAATTATAGAAAATAGTATCAAAACCTACTAGACATTCAAGGGGAGAGACAGAGAGAGAGAGAGGAGAGAGAGAGAGAGAGAGAGAGAGAGAGAGAGAGAGAGAGAGAGAGAGAGAGAGAGAGAGGTGTTTGAAGCTCTACTAAAAAAAACTGTTCATTTCCTCGTAAGTAGAAAATGATAGGTAATCAAAAATACATATTTCATTTTTTCTTTGTAGCCAGAAAACCCCAACATTCCAGTGAAGAATTTGACATGATCTATAGGTTATTTTTACGCTAATGATTGTAAAAAGATTCCGTTGTTCACAAAGTAGAACTCTCTTTTTCTTTGTATCAAAATATCCTTTTTTAATTTTTTCTCATAGATGTTCTAGATTTTTCAGTTTTCATGGTTTCTTGATAGCTATGATTGTGTTGTCACTCAAACTCCATTATTTGGAATTTCTTTATTGAATTAGATTTACATGATAAATTTATGTGTATTACTATTGAAGAGGAAGGACCGTCAAAATACATTTATTCATGATTTCTCTTTGAGATGTTATATTAGATCCGAATGATAATATGTTTTGTTTCAATTGGAAGACTATTATTAAGTTGCTGCTTAAGACATTGAAATGTAAAAATCGTTATATTACAAAAGTGCTACTAGATGTTACTAAAGATCAGGTGTTTACATTTTGGAAAGCGACGAACTAAATTTAAGAAGCGTTGATGTGTAATTTTACAAATTCTTTATGCCTGAAATTGCCCTACGGTTAATTCAAGCAGAATGGGTTGTGGTAGTCATCGGAAACGTTCCTGCCTAACTATCTGTTGGACAGGTGTTCGAGTCCTACTCAAGCTCGATGGTTTCTAGTAGTGTTTGCAACCTCAACATTCCTTTGAGCTAGGTATGGGGATTTGATGGATCGTATAGTTCTACCTGTTAAGTCATCAACAGCCATTGTCTGGTTCCTCCTGGTCCTAACTTGATGAAGAGGGTTTGGGTGCTGATCATATGTATATATAATCAGTCTCTAGGGCGTTTTCCTGTCCCTTGCCTCTTCTATCTTAAACCTTTATATAGTAAAGGACGGTTTGCTTGTAATCGTATGGTACGGTCAGCTCGCAACATGAAAATTAAAGCATTGTTATTGATATTGAAATTCGATATCCATGCGTCTTGCTTGCTTAGCTTATCGATAACCAATCAACGCAGTTGGCGA
>NC_090755.1:69724089-69726742 GCF_036898095.1 Palaemon carinicauda
ATGGTTTAGAAGGCTTGCCCAGTGGTGGAAGGGTCCTCAAGTAATGCCTCTATGTTCAAATGTTCTGGTAGACAACAGTTCAGTAGAACTACCCACATATTCTGAACCACTGTACACTTTGGACACTCAATCCTGGTATTTTATTGGCTTTAACCAAAAGTACATAAAGGGAATATTCCTTGAAAACCAGTATTATTGTCGATTAATACACCAAATTTTAATTTAGCAAAATTTATGATTCCTCACATGGGTGAATGGGCAAAGAATGAATACCCTTGAAAAATTCATATGTATTTTTTGATACTATGAACAATTTTGAACTCAAAAGTAATCGTTATATGGTAAGCTTTGACATCGAAAGCTTGTATACAAACATTCCCCACAAAAGAAGTTATTGAAATCGTAGCAAACAAAATGTTCAAGGATAATGATAACTTTAGAAGCCTAAGTAAATCTAAATAGATGTATTAAATATTATTGTTCAAGATTCATTTTTCATTTTTAGCAAAGGATATTATAAACAAAAAGATGGACTATCTATGGGAAATCCTATATCGGCAACTTTGGCCAATATTTTCTTATGTTTTCACGAGACTGAGTGGTTAGAAAATTGTCCTTTAAGTATCATCATGACATACAGTTGAGGTCTTTACTCAGAGACTTGTTGTATATTAAAGATATGTGGATGATACGTTTACTATTTCCTAAACAAAAGAATGACGCACTCAAACATTTCACTTATTTAAATTATCAACACACAATAATATCAAATTCACCATGGAAGAAGAAAAAGAAGGAAAAAATGCTGTTTTTGTACGTACTAGTCACGAAAACTTCTGATCTTAACTTAGAAATGGAAGTTTATAGAAAACCTACTTTCACTGGTCTTTGTTTGAATTTTTTAAGAGAATGTAACTTGAGATATCAAATGAACAGTATTAATAATCTCATCAATAGAGCATATAAGTTATCATCAAATTATTTTAAATTCCATAAAGAAATAACATTCTTAAAGGAATTCTTTAATAACATTAATTAACAAGACAATTTTTTCAACAAAAAGTACACAATTTACTTACCAAGATCATTAGTAGTGATAACCAGATTTGTGAAGTAAAAGACTAGATTGTATATCTTCCGATTTCCTTACATATCGAACAAAATCAATAATATAATAAAAAGAAAAATTAAGCATGTAACGAAACCTACTTTAAAAATATAAACATTAGAATGGTATTTTTTCAATAACTGTAATATAGGACAGTTTGCTCAAGTCCTAGGAGTCGTTATCTAGCGAACTATGTTCTATGGTTGTTTATAAATTTGTGCGTCCGAAGTGTAGTTCGGAATACGTGGGTAGTTAGACTAAACTGTTGTCTACCAGAACCTTTGAACATAGAGGCATCAGTTCAAGGACCCTTTTACTGCCGGGGAAGCCTTCTCAATCCTCTATAAGAGGAAATTGTTACTGTTTTAGAATGATTTATTGTTAACTTGTTCTCATAATTTATTTATTTCCTTATTTCCATTCCTCACTGGGCTATTTTTTCCATATTGGAGCCCCTTGAGCTTATAGCATCTTGCTTTTCCAACTAGGGGTGTAGCTTGGCTAGTAATAATAATGATAATAAGAGAACATTGCCATGGAGTGTGTAACACCAATTTTAATCATCTTGATTTTAGTATTTTATGTAAAGCTCGATTTGAGACAGAGCTAAGATTTTCAGAAACATTTTACATTAAAAAATTAAACCGAATTTAAACCTACAGTAGATATCTCTTATTTCAGCAGAAAGGTGTTTTAATTAATATTTGTAATTTTAAATTATCTTATTGTTGTTCATGTCTTTAGTGATAATAATAATAATAATAATAATAATAATAATAATGACAGTAATAATAATAGTAATAATTAATAATTAATGATGATAAAATTAATGTTAATATCAATATCAATATCGATATTGATATTGATATTGATATTGATATTGATAATAATAATAATTGAAAAAGAGGGATGCTATAAGCTCTAGTAAAGAAAGCATCCCAGTACAGAAAAAGAAATGCCCAAGAAAAGCAAAGGTGATAATGCAATTCAAACCAAAATGAGAAAGAATCACGCAAGCCTCTTCAAAAAAAAAAAAAAAAAAAAGTAATTGCGCCTAGTTTGAGAATCTGAAGTTCCAACGATTATGTGAACGTAAACTTGTTACTGAAATTGCGCCTCATTCAGGTTTCTAAATTAAGGACTTGGCTAATTGAATTACACTTTTCCAAATATGTTCTTTACAAATTTTTATTTTGGGGGTGGGTGGGTTGAATTTAAGCGTATATTTCGACCTGACATCCGGTAGATT
Source organism: Palaemon carinicauda (assembly GCF_036898095.1). Lineage (NCBI taxonomy): Eukaryota > Metazoa > Arthropoda > Malacostraca > Decapoda > Palaemonidae > Palaemon > Palaemon carinicauda. The sequence continues at coordinate 69,726,447 of NC_090755.1, forward strand.
TTATTGTTTCATTTGATAATTTTTTTCTAAACAGCTTTTAAATTTGTTGATAAAGTAGCTTTTTTATTGATAAATATTGAAGGGATTCTTCATCATCATCATCATCATCTCCTCCTACGCCTATTGACGCAAAGGGACTTGGTTAGATTTCGCCAGTCGTCTCTAGCTTGAGGTTTTAAATCAATTCTTCTCCATTCATTATTATTACCTTGAAGGAATTATTATTTAGCCTTCAATCAAAATTTTAATTTCAGCATTTTTGTGTGTAGTCTGCTGTAGTTTAGCTTTCCTACTTC
>NC_090755.1:69727242-69732242 GCF_036898095.1 Palaemon carinicauda
GTATAATCGTATAACATTTCTGTAGTATTTTTCTATTATTTTGTATTATACTGTATTATTCATCCCCAGTCTTTTTACCTCCGCCAACGAAGTGGGAAGGAGGTTATGTTTTACCCCCTGCTTGTGTGTTTGTTTGTGTGTGTGTGTGTGTGTGTGTCAGTTTGAACAATAATTTTAATCGTACATTGATAAAACTTCCATGAATTAAGTGTTATGTAAAAAGCTGGAATTCATTAAATTTTGCAAGGTCAAGGTCAAAGGTCAAGGACACGTAATCAGCCATAAGTTTGAACATTGTTGTCACAGAGACTTACAACTTTTTTCATATTTGAGTGTATGAAAATCCACGCCAATTAATACATGTTAAGGTCAAAGGACAAGGTCAAGAAATAAGCTGCCGCGGCGAATGTCTGCACTTTACTGAGTGCCCCTCAAGTTATCGTATTTCACAAATTACTCATCTATATCAACAATATCGTGAAATCACTGTAGTATAGTTGGTTCTCTTTTCTCTCTGGAAATCTTATTTTCTTATGAAAAGTAGGCTAGGTTATATTTTGTAAAATCACATTGTTTAAATAAGGATAAAGTTGGAATTTTACGAAGGTGAAAGTATATATACAATATATATATATATATATATATATACACACAGTATATATGTCATGTATATATATATACATATATATATATGTATATATATATATATATATATATGTGTGTGTGTGTGTGTGTGTGTGTGTATACAGTATATGCGCGTGTGCGCATGTGTGAATGTGTGATAATATTATTATGTATGTATTCCTAAAGTTATATACTTAGCATACGTTTGTTATAAATTACTGATGAAACGGGAAAACCACTGTAGTACATAGCAAAGTGTTTTTTTTTTATTTAGTATTTTTCTTAGAATTCAGTTTATGCCCTAGTTTACTCTCGTTAACTAAAGTGAGAACTTCGTAGACGGCTGTGTTTGCCTTTATTTTTTTTTTTTATTCTTTTTATCGATATTCGTAACATTAGCCGCTGTTAGATGTAGTAACTTTTAGATATTATTATTATTATTATTATTATTATTATTATTATTATTATTATTATTATTATTATTATTGCTGTTGTTGTTGTTGTTGTTGTTGTTGTAGTTACTTTTAATCTTGTTGTTGTCGTTGTTGTTGTACCAGCAGCCTTCACTACGGATAGTTTTCTGGATTCGTAAACATGTTTGCATACTTATGCAAAGTCGAAGAAATCGAAAATCTTAATTAACTGATTAGTTTATTTGAACTGACGTCGCAAAGACAGTGGTCACCGGTGCCAGAAAAAGGGAAAAGGTTCCGGAGAATTAGTGGGTGGGGGGAGGTTGGTTGAGTTAGAGCAATACCTCCATAAAGAAGAGAAACTCCCCGATCGAGCTTTTAGGGCGAGTGGGGAAAGCAGCAATAAACAAAGTTTAGGAGAAATGGCGATAGAAATATGCGTTACGTCTGAAAGCAAAATACATTATCTGTGATACACTTAGATTCGGTAGATAGATAGATAGATAGATAGATAGATAGATAGGAAGATAGATTGGTAAATAGAAAGATAAATAGATAGGTAGATATTCGAATATCACGAAATATCTCTTGTTGTTTCAAAAGGGAGGAAAACGAGTATCGTTGATAATAATGCAAATGGAATAAGCTCTGGTCGATCTTTGTGTGTGTGTGTGTGTGTGTGTGTGTTTGTGTGTGTGTGGAAAAAGTACCTGGTGTAGTAAATGATCATATATACAAAGAGTTTTGTGGAAAAAAAAATAATTGAATTAATAGAATCATCTTCCAAGTAGACATCTAAAAAACATTTCTGTCGGAATAAAACAGCATAAGATGGCCGTTTCTCGGGGATTTGATAATGAGAATAATGAGCGGCTGATTTACATATGCATCTTCTTGGTAAAATGATAAAAGCTTTAGTTACATATGTACCTCCAAAGGAAGAGAGTGTAATACTTAATCGTATATGTATTTCTGTGTAAAAAAAAAAAGAGAGATTGGGTTATACAGTAGGTATATACTGATGTATCTCCTGAGGGAAATTGTAGATGTATATCCTATCTAAAAGATAATAGATTTTGATATAGATGTATTTCCAGAGGAAAATGTAAGGGTACACTATGTAAAAGAATGAAAGATTGATTTATAGATGTACTTCCAGAGGGAAAGAATGTAAGATTGCGTTATAGATGTATCTCACTTGTAAATTATTAAAATATTGATTTATAAATGCATTTCCTTTTTAAAGGAATAAAAGATTGAGTCGTAGATGTATTGTATTTCCTTACGGGAAATATAAGACTGTATCATAGATGTATCTCCTATGTTAAAAAATAAAAGATTGAGTTATGAATATATCTCTTTGGTAAAAGTAGGTAAGATTGAGTTATAGATCTCTCCTGAGTGAAAAATGTAATAGATGATAGATGCATTGCATGTGTAAAAGAATTAATGAGAGATAGAGTTATAAGTGTATTTCTTAAGGGAAAGAATATAAGACTGGGTCATAGATGCATCTCATGGCTAAAAGCATGAAAGATAAATGTAACTCTGTGGCCTATGTGATAACGTCCTTTGAATGGTGATCGCCAGACTGGGGTTCGAGTCCCACTCAAACATGTTAGTTCCTTTGGTCCCTGCAACCTCACCATTCTTGTGAGCTAAGGATAGGGGGTTTGAGGGAGCCTATAGGTCTATCTGCTGAATCATCAACAGCCATTGCATGGCCCTCCTTAGTCCTAGCTTGGGTGGAGAGGGGCCTTGGGCGCTAATCATATGTATATATGGTCAGTCTCTAGGGCATTGTCATGCTTGATAGGGCAATGTCATTGTCCCTTGCTTCTGCCATTCATGAGCAGCCTTTAAACCTTTAAATGAATGAAAGATTAAGCTATGGCTATATCGCTTTAGTAAAAGGAATATTTTAATTATATGTAAATGCATCTCCTTGGTAAAAGGATTAAAATGTAGCTATAGATGTATCTCATGTATAAAATAATGAAAGATGTTGTTATAGATGTATCTCATGTATAAAATAATGAAAGATGTAGTTATAGATATATCTCATGTATAAAAGAATAAAAGATGTAGTTAAAGATGTATCTTCAGAGAAAAAGCATGAAAAAATTATTCATATACAGTATGTATTTCATGAGAGAAAGAGCAAAAGGCAAGGTTATAGATTGAGAAACCAAGTTACTAACTGATGTATCTCCTGAGAGGAAAAAATGTGAAAGGCTTATTTGTTGATGTATCTCCTGAATAAAAGAATGGTAGACTGAATTATAAATGCGTTTACTGTTGAAAAAAGTAGAGGTTGTTGTAGATGTTTTATAGTTGAATTTCCTGAAGAATGAAATGGGAGTTTAAGAAAATTAATTTTCTGAGGAATTAGATAAGACTTAGTAAAAGATAACGGATGTTCCGAAGAAAGTTCAGGAATGTCTATTTAAAAAGAATTAAATGCCTTAAAGAAAGTAATGTAATGCTAAATTGAATTAATGTAAGGCTTTATTAAAGCCATATAAGACTGAATTACATGATAGTGTAAGTCATAATCAAAACTATATGACATAGTTAAGAATAGTATGTCCATAATCAAATAGTTTTAGACTTGAAATTTGCTAAAGACTGAATGAGTTGAAAATTATGAATTAAAACAAAATAATGAAATAGTAAGAAATGTTATTACTAACAAGGATGTTGATTTGGGGCTGAACAATATGAAATGGATGCATCTGATTACCAGTGAGTATTTAGATAGGATCCAGGAGAGACAAATGAACAATCTGCATATAGAATGAATGACGTATTAGACAATAGGAACACATTAAAATAAACATAATATGCATACATATCTTAAAGCGAGACTTAGATTTGTACAGGAACAAAAACAGACTATTAAATTAGGGAAAATGAAGAACTTTCGAATATTTGAAAAAGCGAATCATCTATGCACCTTTGAAGACAAGAGAAGAAAGTCCTAAGAGACAAAGGAAAGAAAGCGAGCAATTCACCTGAGAAGATAAGTGTGTCAGAGAAAGAAAAGGTCGAAATGAGTCGGAATTGGGAAGAGTCTGCTCTCCAATTTTCTGAAGGAGTAAGATATATCAGGTGGTGATAGAACAGAACGGCTTGATCTGTACGTAAGTGGGATGGAGAGAGGGCAATAAAGAGAGAGAGAGAGAGAGAGAGAGAGAGAGAGAGAGAGAGAGAGAGAGAGAGTAGCTAGCTGGCTGGTTGGTTGGCTGGCTGGAAAGGGACCTTGGGGGGTTAGAATAAAGGGGGTACCTGGGATGGGGATTGGCTGACGGGGGTGGGGGGTGGGGTGGGGGGGATGCGTATGCGATGAAGCAACGCTGTGCGATATCACCATAGCAACCGTCAACACTACCGGATGTCAGCGGATATTGTCATTGCCATTTGTACCTTTCCAACATTGATATCTCTCTCGACATATTTAATTGTTCAAATTGATTCTGCATTTTCATTTTTAATTCCAACAGACTTCTTATTAAAAAAAGAATTTTCTTAGCACTGCGAAATGATTTACAAAGAGGGTACACTACTTCCCCCGATGTACATATATCTGAGTAATAGATTGTACAATTTAACATTTTATGACCAGCAATTTTTTTCTTCAGATATTCGATATTAAAAGGTATTTGAGTACATACTTCAAAAACTAATAATTCACATTAGGAAAAGTCACATGTGGCATTGTTCTCAATTAGTTTATTATTTGTGTCCCGTCGTTATCTCTCCATTCTTCTAAAACTAATTGCCTTTATTTAGTCCCTGGGTAACGGTTTAATCTAAAACTACTTTCAGGGGGGGCATCAAGACACCACTTAAAACGAGCAGGGACTTTGCTCTAATAAAACAGGAAAAGCTACTAGACCAAAATAATGACATTTTTCATCATTAGTTTCCTCCGTCCTCGTGATTTTGACCGTTCGGACAACC
>NC_090755.1:69737242-69747242 GCF_036898095.1 Palaemon carinicauda
GTGAACATAATTCTTATAATTTACAAATAAAGTTCTTTAAGAGAGAGAGAGAGAGAGGAGAGAGAGAGAGAGAGAGAGAGAGAGAGAGAAATTTGGGGTTTGCTGATCACAAATTTTCTTGTACCAACCATGTGTCACACGATTTGTACATAATTCCTTTTGTATATATTATGCTTGTATCTTCGCTCTTCCCTCGCACTAAAACGAACATGAAAATTCATGTCTGCTTTTTTCCTCTGTAACATTGTCACTTTCTCGAACATGTATTTTCCTGTTGCCTTGAGGTTTTGTATATAAAGGAGAGTGTTCTTTAATAAATACTCAGTTGATTGCATCCTGCCTTTGAGTCACAACCCTCTCATGGCACCGTCACATTCTCAACTTAACATCTGTCGTCTTATGAATATACATAAAAATAATTCCGCTTAAAATCCATCCAGGAAGACATAAATCTGTAAGACGAAATGTCAATTTGCTCAAAAACTTTGGCTTTTCTGGCTTGTTGACCTTTTATATTTTGTCGAAGTTTGATTAATAAGCAAACATTAAAAACGTGGATGAAAATTAAGATTTTTTTCCTTTTTTTATTTTTTTTCTTACTTTCGGCTGCCTTTCTTATAAATCTCATCCTTTGTAGAAGTGAACGCAGACACCACACACACACACACACACACACACACACACACACACACACACACACACACACACACACATATATATATATATATATATATATATACATATATATATGTGTGAGTGTATATATATATATATATATATATATATATATATATATATATATATATAGCAGAGAGAGAGAGAGAGAGAGAATCGCTGAATAGTTTTCGGTAAGTGAGTCTTTTCACAAGGGAGATTTGCTTCACAAAAGGAATTTATAATAGATACTTATTGGGATTTGTTTTAATTTTTTTTAGTTACAATAAACCTTTTCGGAAAGAATAATGTGAAAATCTGGTTTCTCTTGTCGAATGCCACGTTGACTCTATTCCGTCATGGCACTCTATTTGCATTCCAAAACTTTACTGTTATTGGAAATGGCTATTATTGATGTTTTATTTTAGGTTATTTGATACACAGAGTCTGACATACTACCGCTATAGAGTTATGGGGTCCTTTGACTGGCCAGAAAGCACTAAATTGCATCCTTCTCTGTGGTTACGGTTCTTCCTTTGACTGGCCAGAAGGGACTATTTTGCATCCTTCTCTCTGGTTACGGTTAATTTTCCCTTTGCTTGGACATACACTGAATAGTCTGGCTTAGTCGTTCCATATTCTCCTCTGCACATACAAGCATTCATTGCTAATTCATGAATTTCATTACGTAATCCGTTTTCCATCATATTAAGAGTATTTTCTATGCTCATTCATCATTGCAAGATATCGCCCAATAAGCAAACGTATGAACAAGTGATTATAACCACCATCGGCGCGCTTGCGTGCACTTGCAGCCGCGTCGTTGCTACGCTATCCTTTCCCTTTTATTGTCCCCATATTCCTACTTACCTCCGAAACTAAATTATGGAAGTTAAACTCTGAACACGCAAGTTACGCACCCTTTTATTGGCCGTTAGTTTCAATAATAGCAGGCGTTAGGAACGTCATGCGCCAGCCGCTGTTTCTCTTCCGAATTCCTTCCCTTGCAATTTCAATATTTTATTTTTTTTCTTATGAGTTTTTTGTCTCTCTCTCTCTCTCTCTCTCTCTCTCTCTCCTCTCTCTCTCTCTCTCTCTCTCTCTCTCTCTCTCTCTCTCGAATTGGTTATTTTTTCTTATGATTTTTTCTGCTCTCCTCTCTCTCCTCCTCCTCTCTCTCTCTCATCTCTCCTCTCTCCTCTCTCTCTCCTCTCTCTCTCTCTCTCTCTCTCTCTCTCTCTCTCCAATTGACTTTGTTCTTTTTTATGATTTTTTCTGCTCTCTCTCTCTCTCTCTCCTCTCTCTCCTCTCTCTCCTCTCTCTCTCCTCTCCTCTCTCTCTCTCTCTCTCTCTCCTCTCTTATTCAGGAAGGTTTCATATGTTTTAGTATTGTCTTTTTTATAGGTTTATCCATTTCAGTTTTCATTGCTTCACCCATATTGCCCAGATGTTATCGTTTTTTCTTTGTCTTAGATTTATTATCTCTCTCTCTCTCTCTCTCTCTCTCTCTCTCTCTCTCTCTCTCTCTCTCTCTCTCTCTGAAGTGTTTTCTTACCTAGTATTCTTCTTCGTGTTTCACTTATGCTTGTTTTTCATATATACTTTTTCTATCAATTTTCTTACTAAATCTTTTCTTTCCTTCAATAGTCTCTGCTATGTATGGTCTTTTTTCCAAATAAATTATTTATGGTATGAATTTAAGTTACATTTTCTAATTTCTTTATTTTTATGAAAAAAAAAAAAATTCTTTTCTACCAACACTTTTTGTCATCCAATTTCGATACCAGTATCTTTTTTTTTCATCACATTTCCCTTTATTTCAAGATATTTAAGTTTAATTTACTTATATGAAATATATCCATGTTTAATATTTTTACTAAATGTTTATTGTATATATTGTAGGCGTTTCTTCTTCACTTACTGTTTTATCGTACTTGTTTAACATGCATTCACTCACTCTGTTGGTTTTGTTGGCTTCAGATTTTTCATTGCTACTTACTCCATACGCCTAAGGTTCGTTGCAAGTATTAGTCCCCTACCTTTTTTTTCAATGAGACTGCTAGCCTCGGTTGTGTACTCTATCTTTATTGATTTTCTCTAAAAAATTCATCTCTCTCTCTCTCTCTCTCTCTCTCTCTCTCTCTCTCTCTCTCCATCTCTCCTCTCTCTCTCTCCTCTCTCTAATATATATATATATATATATATATATATATATATATATATATATATATATATATGTGCGTGTATATATATATATTATCCGCTTAATAATCTATTACATGTCATACATGAGTCACTGAATAATTAATAACAGTTGCTATGAATTCATAAGATGGAGTGTGAATGATATTTAGTTGAGCTATAGGAGTCTGTCTGTGTCTCTCTCTCTCTCTCTCTCTCTCTCTCTCTCTCTCTCTCTCTCTCCTCTCTCTCTCTCCTCAATGCTTCATTTTCAAGAAGCTGGGTCATCTTCCGTCTTAGCCGACCTTATTTTTAAGAGGAAGTTTTCGAATGTGTTGAGGAAATGTGACATAAAATCGGTAAATTCTGATACCTTTAGTTCTAGCATTTGCTAGTCGTGTGTATGTATTTGAACTTTTAATTTCATTTTAATTGCACACCCATTTTAGTAGTAAGAGGTATATATATATATATATATATATATATATATATATATATATATATATATATATGTGTGTGTATATATATATATATATATATATATAAATAAAATATATATATATATATATATATATAAATAAATATATATACATATGTGTATGTATATATATATATATATATGTGTGTGTGTGTGTGTGGGGGGGGGGGGGTGCTCAAAAACTTATTTGCTGTTAGAAATGCATTGAAAATTTATGTACAACAGTATACTGTATTAAGTTGTGCATATAAACATATTCTTTTTTATTAAAGGATTGGAATGGTATTAGGTAGAAAGTTTGTTACTCACAAAAAGATTTTCTCTCCCCTAATAGTCTTTTCTTGACTACATAAAGAAATAATTCTGATATTTCCATATCGGTTAGCAGCGTAAAAATCCTTCTTTATCGGATGTCCCTATTTCATAGTAGTTTTATCACATGCATTATTACTTTTTAGTCCGATATGAAATCCAATTTAACAGGTTTCCCAATTCGCCGTTTTTTTTATGGCCCCGCCCTATTTATGGAATCTCGTGTCCTCTCCATATCCATTTATGGCTGGAATTGGAAGCAAAGTGGAAAGCCCCATAAGAACGAATGATCCAATGAAACAGTTTATCGATGTATTTGATGCCATCATTTTGATAGAGCTTCGCTGTGATTTTCGCGAATTCGTGTCCTTTTATGGCCAAATGTCCCCTCTGACACGCCCCCCCCCCCTCCCCTCTCCTGCCCTCTTACCCTTGTTTTGAAGAGGGGAGCAATGCGAAATTGTGGACGTCGTTATAAAGTTTACTTTTGCAATTTCTGGAAATAGTATTAGGTCCATTACGAGACTTAATTTCCTCACTCACGTTTTGCAATTGGACATTTTTCTACTCCTCTCTCTCTCTCTCTCTCTCTCTCTCTCTCTCTCTCTCTCTCTCTCTCTCTCTCTCTCTGTTATTATGAGTGAGACTTAATTTCCTCACTCACGTTTTCCAATTGGACATTTTTCTACTATCTCTCTCTCTCTCTCTCTCTCTCTCTCTCTCTCTCTCTCTCTCTCTCTCTCTCTCTCTGTTATTATGAGAGTCGCTGAGAAGCTGAAATGTCTTGTTTGCTCTTTTCGGTTGCCATTTATTCCGTTTTGATGTAACCTTATTTGTATGAAATGGTAATAGGAAGTCTTATAGCTTAACTGTGTATTATCCCAAGGGTATACTGTAGAAGCTTAATACATTGCAATGTTACCCTGGAATGTTTATTTTGTTCATCAAAATGTAAGCGACCTTTATCTTTTCATTATTCACAAGATACACAATAAATTAGATTAGAATTTTAGATATCTCGTTATGAATTGAATAGTTGCCTTAACTAGAAACTGTATCGTTATCAGTAAATACTAATTTATACTGTACGATTCCAGTGCTTTTCAAGATTTGATAACCCGCATCATATGACTCGTTTAAATCCTGGCAAAAAGAAAATTGTGTTTAAGTGTACTGAATGTCAAATTCCAATTATATTTTTACTATGCTTCATCTGTGATTGGATAACTGCTCATCGACTTTTCCCAGGACGATAGAATCGATCAGTTTTCGATTTAGTTTTTCGGTGGAGGAATCAATCCGTCGTTATTGTAATTCTCAATCAAACCGAATTAAGTGATCACCTTCTATCGCTGAAAGAAGAATCAATATTCATGCAATCATCGTTTTGGTTTTTAGATTGAAATGATTACTGAATCTTCTTGGATTCTTTGTGGAAGTCATTAACATTTTGATCCTCAAATGTTGAAATTGAGAGATAGCTAAAACTACTGCAGTCTCTGGTTGGATTGCTCGTTCAAAGTATTAGGCGCTCAAGCGGTGAGATCCTTGTTAATAGAATTTTTAAGAATTTCATTTATAATTTTTAGGAACTCTCCAAGTATAAGCAAAAATTTATATAAAGTCGCATGAACGTTTATACGACTAATAGTTAATATTTCCATGATGATATATCAAAGCATTATTTTAATCAAAAGTAAATTTCAGTTGGTGTGTGGGTTTTTCTTATGTTCTGGTTTGGGTTAGAGGAAATGTATTAATTACTATTTATTCCTCAGGGTAACTACATCGGACAATTTATATGATGATCTTAAATCCCGAGGTTATTATAGAAACATTTTCTCATTAGGGTCACATTTTGATTCATTATTTTGTTCTTAAATCAAGAAGGTGTTGAGGAAATATATTTAGAAGCTATTAATTGAGGCAAAGACGGATGATGACCTAGTCTCTTGAATATGAAGCATTCAGGAGAGGGAGAGAGAGAGAGAGAGAGGAGAGAGAGAGAGAGAGAGAGAGAGAGAGAGAGAGAGAGAGAGACTCCTATAGCTCAACTAAATATCATTCATACTTCATCTTATGAATTCATAGCTATTGTTATTAGCTATTCAATGACTCAGATATGAAATGCAATTGCTTATCAAGCGGAATATATATATATATATATATATATATATATATATATATATATATATATATATATATATATATATATATATATATTTGGAGAAAGTCCATAACGATAGAGTACATAACCGAGACTAGCAGTCTCATTGAAAGGAAAGTAGGGGACTAAGACTTGTAACAAACCTTAGGCGTATCGAGTAAGTAGCAATGGCAGCATTGGAGCCATTTGAACCAACAGTTTGAGTGAATGCATGTAAAAACAAATACGATGAAACAATAAGTGAAAAAGCGACTAAAATAGATGTCGAATAAATTTAATGTAACCAAATCATCAGAATTTTTTATCGGTTTTGGTAACACTAGGCCCTCCAAATGAGGCTGTATTGAGCTCTTTTATTTGAATAGACCTGGGCTGTATCCTGAAATTAAGGACAGATTGTGTGTGAGAGAGAGAGAGAGAGAGAGAGAGAGAGAGAGAGAGAGAGAGAGAGAGAGAGATATGACTGATTATAGACTAGCAAGTTTCAATGATTGCTAATTAACGTAATTTATTACAAACTTTTCTTTCTCTTTCTTCTAATAGTGCAATTCGATTTCATTAGAGTTCTTCCAAAACTCTTCCGGTGTCAGTTGGAGACGACAGCATAAGACATAGGACGTTAAGTTGAAACGTTTACAGCTTAATATGCATTGGACATAATAATATATAAATGTAGAAAATGTTTAAACTATGAGCTTACAAGAAAGTAGTGGCAAGGTGGATGATTTTTTTTTTTCTTTTTTTAATATCTTATGAAAAAAAAAATTATAATATAGTTCCGGTAGTGTACCTCGAGGGATACACTGTAGTCATTACATAAAACCCCTGAAATTGTCTTTTGAGAACCTAGCTCCACTCACTTTCTAGCCTTCTACTATACATCCTTTTCTTTTTTTCCATCTTGCTGTCCAACCTATCAAAGCTTTCATAGTGCATCTGCCAAGCTTTCACCCTGTTATACATGGGTGTTGAAGGACCTTCCAGGCCCCAGTGCTGGTCTTCTAGCCCAGATTAATATATATGCAAAGGGAAGATCGGAGGACTATACGTGTTTTTTTTTTTCTCTTGTATGAAATTGAACAAAAAGTTATAGTGATCCCATAAGCCACGGCTTTAGAAATCTATGAAAAGAAATAGGTACTGCATCCTCTAATATCTTCAACCCTTTTTTTTTTTTTGGTGTCACAGTGACCTTACGGGACCCTGATCATAACATTCGCGCTATAAATAGCTGCCACCGTGGGTAGTGGTGATTTTCAAAAACATTTGTCCGGACAAAATTGCCATAGTTATCTTCCTTTGCAAGAAGCTTGGTGGCTTCTTGCTCAGAATTTCAGAAGTTAAATGCTCCCAGAAGGGAGTTGGTCGGGGGTCAGTAATGGGCATTTGTTTATTTGGAAGTTTTTTCAGTGTTTCATTTTATATTAAATATCAAGGTAACCTGTGCGTTGTTTGATATGTGTGGTATCATTTAATTAGTTATATCATCAGATTTATATGTAATATGGTAGTAGATACCGGGAGTGGGTGTAATGCAGCCTACCCCATGTAGGTGGAGTGACATTCCCTTCTTTTGATGTGGGGTCTTGTGTTGCTACCGAGCCCCGAGGAGGTTGGTGCTGTGGGAGGTAGGGGGAGTTATGTGAACTCCCCCTGGTGGAAGGGGGGGGGTTGTCTTTCGGTGAACTTCCCCAGGTGGAGAGGGGGGGTCTTTCGGAAAACGCCTCTCCTCAGTTTGTTCACTGTTGCGCCATTTGGACTGACAGGCTATTTGAAACCGTCGCTGGTTAGTGTTGGAGGTACCTTTAGAAATTCTCATCAAGACACGACAATGGCGCTTCTCTCTCTCTCTCTCTCTCTCTCTCTCTCTCTCTCTCTCTCTCTCTCTCTCTCTCTCATTTTCTGTCTATTGGTAAAATGACATTCACTTTAACATTCCAGCCTCTCATCTAATTTGAGACCCCTATTGATCTGAGTGGGAATACAGTACTTTTAATAGGTTTTCTGAGATAATCCAGGCAAATTTCAGCAGAAAAAAAATATTATATGCGATAACCCATATACCTAAAATTAGGATATTTTTAAAAGAGTGCTGGATAACCCTTTAAATTATCTTATTTTCGTAATAGCGCCTGTCGGGAAGTGTCGTAATTAAGAATAATTCAAAATATAGAGTGTTCTGCATATACAGTATTTTCCCTTATAACAAGTGTGATTTTACAATGATCTGATATTAATTGAATCTGTAGAATAGGTTATAACTGTATCTATGTAAAGATATTAGAAACTTTGTGTTAATGCATATTCAGCTCCAATCAAACTTAACTTAGCCGGTAGCATGTTGGTCCTCTGACACAACTATCCAGGATATTCCTGTTAACATGAATTGCAATTTGCAATGGCGTGGTCTCCTGGGCTTAAATTTGAATCTAATCATTCGGTTGACCCTTACAATATGCGTAACTTCGGGAAGGGCATCACCATACACTTTCAATGGTTAGAATTGAACTTTATAAATGGATGATTTGCCTCAAAATGTGCATTCTTCTTCTTCTTTGTCTGCATCTTTTCCCACTTTTATGCGGGGTCGATGTTTCTGGCCAGCGTTCTCCATCTACCTCTGTTCTACACTTGTAAATTACGTTACTTTGTGTGTGTGTGTGTGTTTTTTTTTTTTTTTTTTTTTCCCATATCTCCTAACAGTTCTAAAACTTACTTGTATATGGCAACTAGCATATACTGTTTTTGTGAACTAATTCCTTCACATAATTTATGGATGGTTAGCCATTAGAAGTACAGCATTGTCCACAAATTAATCTTTTTTAGTGCAATGATTGCTTACTGAGAATTATTTTATCACTCATTTTATTTTTGCTGTAACCAAATTGGAGAATGATTTTTTAAATCGTGTAGTTGAATCATTGGAACATCAGAAATGTAGAAGCGCAAATGATGTTATGTTGAGCAGGATGATATGAAAAGTCTTCGCAGTTCATGATATTTATCTTACCTAATTTAGTTAGTGTCTTATCCTATTCATTGTGTATCATATTTTCTTTTACTTTGTTTTATTTATTTGGAGCTCAAAGCTTTTAACACTATCTTTCTGACTACGGTTACAATTTGGAATGCAATAATAATCATAATAACATTGATGATAATTGTGATGATGATAATGGTAATCAACAAACTGTGATGCATGTGATGGGATTTGTTTGTAGGGTCCTTTCCTTTAAAAAAAGTATCAGGTCAACCGAATGTCAGGTAGAATTTCATTTCTATTTCACTATGACTATGTATAGATTTCCATCAATATTTTAACTTGAAGAATTCTATAGTCTCCGTTGGCTCACTCTTGAGTGCTGTTACTATTTATTTTAGGAGTCGTATGCTCTGTCCCAATATGTGGTATAAATTTAATGATAATAACCATAATTCTGATAAGTTGAATCTGACCGTTGGGATTCATTTTTGGTCAGTTATCTTTCCAACGTTTGTAACGGTGCTCATGCAAACATCTGCATTGCAAAGTTACAACCTAGCTAGGGATGGTATAATCATGAGAATTCCAGTATTTTACTATATATTAAAAATAAAACAAATTCACATTAGATTTCCTGTCGCATGCATCCAAAATAATTCAAAGAAGTAAGTTATAAGTGAGAGATTAGAAAAATTTACAGTATGAGCCTGGGAAAATATGGAAGGTGAAAGTGTCAAAGCTTTTTAGTATCTCCTGCTATATATATATATATATATATATATATATATAGTATATATATATATAAATATATAATATATATATATATATATATATATATATATATATTTTTTTTTTTTTTTTTTTTACCAGTTACCTTTGATGTGGAGGTTTCTAAGATCCATTACAGGTCATAAACTAAGTTTTACCGTTTACCTGATTATTTTTAAGTAATCGAATTATATTTTATAAATATTTCTTACGATTTTAGTTGATAATACAACGTTCAATACAATGAACGTCCTGCACCATTAGAAAACTAGCATTTCATATTAGCCTTGTCTTAAATACAATATTTTTAAGACACATTTTCAGTATATCTTTACCCTTCGCTGTTTACAGATACTCCATTGTTCAGTAAGAACTATGGTGTCTTAGTTCAGTCGATTGTGTCGTAGTCTTTAAAAAATCCATATCTTTTAAGAATTTGTGTGAATGAGAATCGAAC
>NC_090755.1:69749742-69756917 GCF_036898095.1 Palaemon carinicauda
AGAGTAGCCATACGCTGGTGAGAGGTGGATGGCATGTGCATGTTTATCTAGATATTTATAATTTTTTTATATTATCCTTAAAAGACTGATCTCCTTATAAAATGGATTATGATGTTTTAGATTTACTTGGATGCAGAGTATAGTAAAAGAATTATATCTCTCATTTTTTTTTGGGGGGGGCGGTTGAGAATGCCTCCAATGGAGACGTTCCAATTTACTGAATACCAAAAGCAACAACTGCAATAGTAAAGAAGTAATAAAGATCAGGATGGTCAATGCTGAAGACTGTATCATGACACAATACACTCCCCCTTGGGTCTCTGATCCCGAAGTAGAGAATCCAGATATGAAGAGGTATATAATATATGGCTTATGTGAATAGGAAAAACGCGTATAAATGTGCAAAATTATCATTACATACACGCGTATGAATATATATATATATATATATATAATATATATATATATATATATATATATATATATATATATATATATATATATATATATATATTTGTGTGTATGTGTGTGTGCGTGCGCGCGCGCGCATAGTAATCGAGAAAATAATTATGCATTGTATGGAGGGTAAGTTGTAGGGAGTGATTTGAAGTTTTATTGATGGGAGCAATCCGTCTGTGAGAATATGTAGGTGGAAGTAAAACTGAGGTAAGGTTGTGCTCTGGATAGTATTATGCGAGAATTCAGAATGAAGCTATTAAATGAATGTGAGAATTTGGAGGATCAAAAGATAAATCGTAATTGGAGTGATGGATGGCTGATGTTTGGAATGAGTACAGTACTGGTGAGTATGAAAACATGAGAGATGGAATAATGAATGAAGGTATGGAAAATGTAAGCGGCTGATACAAATCAGTATTTGGAAGTAAATGATTCGGTTGGTGGTAGATTCAGAGATGAGTCTTTTGACAGTGACGATTCATCAGTAAATGAACAATATGTGACTTGAAAAGATAAATACTGTGAACGAACAAGGCAAAACGACAGTGGAGGTCCTGTGGAAGTAAAGTAAAGAGGGGATTCATCAAGTAGGTGAAACGAAAGAAGTAGCGGTGTTTGTGAAAAACACTGAGATGAGACATAAATGTTATATAAAACTCAAGGTTTGTCTATATGCAGAAACTATTGAGGTAATTTATCTTAATGGAAGTGAAAGGTGGGTGTTGAATGTAAATATAATGAAAAGGCGGAGGTTGGTTTTAATCAGTTTTTTTTAGAAATTGAATATGGTTAAACCGTTGAAGCAGAGTGTGGCAGGTCCCATAATATTTCTATATGTGTATGTGTATTTAAGTATATGTATTAGAATATTGTAACATTAACACATATCTCATGGTAACAAACTCATTATGATTTGTAAAGAAAGTACATCCGAAGGGGAATTATATATGCTAAGTTCCTCTACCCCCAGATGAATTATATATGCTAAGTTCTTCTACCCTAGCCATGATTTGAACCTATGCCTTTTTTGCTTGGTAGAGAAACAGCAGGTGCTTATGCTTTTTATTAACAATAGATATATGTTGTTTAATATCTTAAAATATGCAGTAGGTTCTTGGGTTATGACGATCACAACTCATCTCACAACGTTTTGGGTCGTTCTTACGAATATCTTGACTAGTTCGGCAAGTGTGGTAGACCGATTTAGTGTTTTGGTAGAGGAAGATGATGCGCGTCCATTAGTTGCCGTTGCTGCCCTGTTCTGGAGAGTCATTGCCTCTGAGCTTGTGTGCACACTGTTGTAAATTGTCGATTCCTCTGTGTTTTTCTGGTTACATGTCCCCGTAACTTTTTTCTATTCATAATGGCTCCGAGGTGTAATGCAGACAATGATAGCATTACATCAAATAAAAGGAGAGCCATCACCATGGAAGTGAAGTTAGAGATTATGAAACAAGCAGAAAGGGAGATGCTTCGACAAACATCAGCCACGTTTGGAGACTTAGGTGTTTGACTGTCGCTTCTATTATCAGGGATAAAGGTTGCATTCTTGATCAGTTGAAGAGATCTGCTCTTATAAAATTAACAGTTATTCAAGAGTAGTGCAGCCTCATACTGTTATTCTATCCAAAGAACTAACACTCAGTTAGTTCTTTGGATGGAATAACAGAGTCAATGCCATATCTCAGTGAGCTTAATAGTAATTTAGGGTAAAAATAGAAGTGTTTGGCGCATTATAAAATGAATTGGGGGAAGTTATTGAAGGTAAACAATTCGTGGCCAGTAGGGAATGGCTCATGAAGTTTTAAGGAGCTTGCAAATTATCTTAATATTAAAGGGCAAGGGGAAGCCGCTAGTTGTGATCACAAAACAGAAAATGGGCGTCCTAAGGTGTTAGGTGAGATAATACTTGATGCGGAGTACCTTTCTGAGCGGGTTTTGAATGTGAATGTTTTATTTTGGAATCGTATGCCAAATCGTACTGACATCGCCAAGAAGAAAACAGCACCAGACCATTAATTTGGTGAGTAGATACTGACTTTGCTAATTGGAAACCATTGTTGCTTGTGACTACAAGCTGAGGCCCTTGCTGGTGTATTATTCTGAAAATCCAAAGGCACTCAAGAAAATTTGGAAGGGTCAACTACAAGGCTTCAGTGACACTCCATGTCTGTGATGAAGGGTTTACTCCCTTTTTTGTACCAGTAGTTAAGCAGTACTGTGCTTCCAAGGGTTTGCCTTTCAAAGTGTTGTGAGTACCTGGACACCTTTCATTCAACACCACTGGCCTTTTGCAGCCTATGGAGTAAGGTGTCATTGCCTCTTCCAAGATCGACTTCAGTAAGCACAACAACTGTAAAGAACGATTGTAATGGTTGGGCTGAAGAGAAGGCAGAAAAAAACTTGGATAGTTTTGGGGGGGAAAACTCTGCCCTAGTTTGTGAATGATTTCCATGGCTTTAAGGAGACAGTTGCTCAGCTCGGTAAGCAGTATGAAATGGAGGTCAATGCTGATGATGTCACAGAGAAACTGGACTCTCAGAGAGAGGAGTTATCTACTGAGGACCTCATTTAACTGAAGAAGCAGATCATTGAAGAGGAGGAAAAAGCAATACTAACCCCAAAACACTAGAGAATTTGCAGTTAAGGACATGTCATAAGATCTTGCACTGGAACAGTAAAGGTTAGGAAACTTTGATGCTGAGAACCCCAAACACTGAGGGGTACAGTCATATATTATATATATATATATATATATATATATATATATATATATATATAGTATATATATATATATATATATATTCAATAATTAAAGCATTTCCCCCTAACAAAGTTTAGCTCCAAATAAAAATCGACAAAGGTCACTTCTACATTAACCCCTTTAACTGCTAAATCATGGATGAGCGCCTTTTTTGTAGAACGTCCACAGTATTAGTCGCTCATAAATATATACAAGAGACTCGATAGTGTTTTCCCTACACGTTTGGATATTTGAAGTTATTCATCCTCTCTGCTTACTCTTGTTAGTTAATTTATTAGTATTTTACGAATCATTTGTTACAGTGAAATCACTATTTTGCAGCTTCTGGGATAGTTATAAGGCTAGTCGTGTTTTGAAGACTTAGATTAACAGATCTGATTTAAAACTATAGAGACCTGAATCTGTCTAACTCCTGCCGAGGTACATAACGATGAACGATTGCCGGTGGAGAAAGGTATTATAACCCCATAGATGAATGATGTTTATGTTTGCACGTAAAAAAACATGAGAGAGTGAGAAAAGAGATGGTAGAATATGAAACAGATTTTTCTTGTTTATTTATAGAGGCTGTCAATCCTGACGAAGTTGATCGACGGATGTGTAATGGATAGGATCCTGTAACGTCCATCAAATTTGCTCTCTCTCTCTCTCCTCTCTCTCTCTCTCTCTCACTCTCTCTCTCTCTCTCTCCTCTCTCTCTCTCTCTCTCTCTCTCTCTCTGCAACTTATTCTGACTGACTAGTGGAATCACATTTCCTTCAGCTTCAGATCTTTTCTGATAAGTGTAAACTTCTCTCTCTCTCTCTCTCTCTCTCCTCTCTCTCTCTCTCTCTCTCTCTCCTCTCTCTCTCTCTCTCTCTCTCTCTGTGCAACTTATTCTGACTGACTAGTGGAATCACATTTCCTTCAGCTTCAAATCTTTTATGAAAAGCGTAGACTTCTCTCTCTCTCTCTCTCGTCTCTCTCTCGACTCTCTCTCTCTCTCTCTCTCTCTCTCTCTCTCTAGATGTATAAAGAAAACTAGATTCATTAACTTCTTCGCCGTGAATGCTTACGCAGGCACTTTGAATCCATCACTGCTTAGAATCGAATAGTCTTGGTTATAAAATATGGATAAAACGTCAGCATATTTACAGAAGTTTTGTTCATAAGCCTTCCATAAATCTTGTACTAGCAGATGCCTCAAGTACGATAAATCTCTATTAGGTAATAATGAATTCCCTTTTGTGTTTATCCATAGACTAAAGAAATGGTGAATAACAAAAGTGGGAATGATTATCTTATATGTTTAGTTAAAATGTTGTTGAAGAAAATGATAATTGGGGAGATATAGAGATGGAAGGAATATCAAGGTTGAATTGAGGCTCAAGTATTTTAAAGGAATAATGAAATATGAATTGGCTATTGAGGAGGGTATCAAAATAGAGAATGAATGAATGAATGATTTGAATAGAGATATATAGCAGGAAGGTGTTATGGTATGGTGACCATTGATGGAAATCCTAGAGCTTTTTAGGGGGAAGAGCTGGTGGGATTTACTTATTGAAGCTTATTTTGATGGAAATAAGTCGAGAGAAAGAAGGTAAAGGATGGGTGGTTGTATGAAGGTGGGTTTGCGAGTGTGTGGGCGCACGTGTGTGGGCGCACGTGTGTGCATTTTCCCTCCAGTTCCATTAGAGGCATGTTTGCTAAGTGGACAAGCCAGCGCTGGGGTTACAAAATATCCATAATGGAAGGATCCAAGAGGAAGATAAGAATCGCCCGGAAGATGTAATTTTTGTTGGGGGACAAATAGAGTAAGAAGAGTGATGGAAGGAATTGGGTGCCTTTGCGAGCTAAGTCAAATATTTGACTTACAAGGAAATGGAATATTTGTCGAGAATAAATATGTGAAGGATGTCGTTATTCAAATCAAAGTTATTGCTTTTAATAACAAACAATCCTTTCATTTAAGGAAAATGAGATATTGGAGTTGAAAAGAAAGATAACAATATAAACACAAGAAAGATTATTTTGAGTTGCGGAAAAGAATCTATTGGCTCTGAAATTACACTTCTGTTCGTTTCGATAAAGTTGCTTTATTAATGTAACCCATTAATTATAGAATACCTAAATTTTGCAGATGTTTTTTGTTGTTATCTTGTCCGAGTTTTGAACCTTGTTGTTATAAGAGATAAAGTATGGCGGGGGAGAAACAATCATGTGACCATAACATTTTAGCTTTTGTGAAAGATCAGTAGAACTTCAGGGGGAATTTTATTATTATTACCTCCGCCAACGAAGTTAGAAGGAGGTTATGTTTTTTGCCGTTGTCTGTCTATTTGTTCGTTTGTGTTTGTTTGTGAAAAACTTCCTGCCCACAATTTTACTCATAGAGTAGTGAAACATTCAGGGATTAATTTTTGTTGAAACGTGAATGTGATTCAATTTTCAAGGTCCTAGGTTAAAGGTCAAGGTCAAGTAAAAGGTTGAATGAATTAACCCTATCCTTAACCCCAAGCTCGAACATGGTTGGCACACAGACAATCAATTACACCTACGGTCTAAATGGACTCTGGGGAATTTAAGCTGGTTTCGAGAAAAGCAAGTTGCCGTGGTGGAGGTCTTCAGACTACTCTTTAGTGCTTTTCTTGTTCATTCTTGTATACTCATATATTTCTACAGTGCTTTTATAGTTCATTCTTGTATAGAGAAAGAGATAAACAGTTAAAATATAGTTCTTTATGATAGAGACCGTGATGGATTAGAGTTCCTAAAAGAAAGGAAGTTAGATTATGATGAAGAGCAGTTTCTAAAAGAAAATAAGTTAGGTTATAGTGGAGAACAGTTCCCAAAATGAAATAAGTTATGAAGGAGAACAGTTCCCAAAATAAAGTAAGTACAGTTATGATGAAGAACAGTTCCTGAAAGAAAGTTATGTTGGAGTAAAATTCCTTGATGAAAATCAGTCCAGTTTCTAGTTATGATGGTGAACAGTTCCAGAAAGAAAGTTAGTTAGGCTATGATGAACACTTTCTAAATGAAAATAGCTTAGCTTGTGGTGATTAACAGTTCCTAAACGAAAGTAAGGTATGATATGATGGAGAACAGTTTCTCAATGAAGGAAAGCTAATTTATGTTGGATAACAACTCCAGAAAGAAGTTCCTTAAGATGAAGGACGGATATGAAAAATTGAATCAATTTAGAAATAATACAGCATTTTTTTTCTAAGGATTCTCTTTCATTTAAAGCCAGTGAAATGACATAAAAGAAAGAAATAATTACAAAGTGATTATATTAATAGTTGAGGTAATTTGTGGTCTGAACGTACGAGGGAACTAGATTTAATTAGGCTTTAATTAACAATGCCTGAAATTGAGCTACATTTTAAGAGGGAACGAAGACCAAAAGGATAATGAGACATCTTAAGTAGTATATTTTAACTAGAATCTCTCTCTCTCTCTCTCTCTCTCTCTCTTTCTCTCTCTCTCTCTCTCTAAGGTAGTCATTAGTATCCATATATTTTATTAACACAAAGAGGGATAATGAGCAACATCTTAAGTAGTATATTTTTATCTCTCTCTCTCTCTCTCTCTCTCTCTCTCTCTCTCTAAGTTAGTCATTAGTATCCATATATTTTATTAGCACAAAAAGGGATAATGAGCAACATCTTATGTAGTATATTTTTATTGGGATATCTCTCTCTCTCTCTCTCTCTCTCTCTCTCTCTCTAGGGTAGTCATAGTATCCATATATTTTATTAACACAAAAAGGGATAATGAGCAACATCATAAGTAGTATATTTTTATTGGGATCTCTCTCTCTCTCTCTCTCTCTCTCTCTCTCTCTCTCTTAGGTAGTCATTAGTATCCATATATTTTATTAACACAAAGAGGGATAATGAGCAACATCTTAAGTAGTATATTTTTATCTCTCTCTCTCTCTCTCTTCTCTCTCTCTCTCTCTCTCTCT
>NC_090755.1:69757417-69759917 GCF_036898095.1 Palaemon carinicauda
CTATGATGAACACTTTCTAAATGAAAATAGCTTAGCTTGTGGTGATTTAACAGTTCCTAAAAGAAAGTAAGGTATGTTATGATGGAGAACAATTTCTCAATGAAGGAAAGTTAATTTATGTTGGATAACAACTCCAGAAGGAAGTTCCTTAAGATAAAGGACGGATATGAAAAAATTGTATCAATTTAGAAATAATTCAGCATTTTTTTTTCTAAGGATTCTCTCTCTCTCCTCTCTCTCTCTCATCTCTCTCTCTTCTCTCTCTCTCTCTCTCTCTCTCTCTCTCTCTCTCTCTGTGCAACTTATTCTGACTGACTAGTGGAATCACATTTCCTTCACCTCAAATCTTTTCTGATAATTGTACTCTCTCTCTCTCTCTCTCTCTCTCTCTCTCTCTCTCTCTCTCTCTCTCTCTCTCTCTGTGCAACTTATTCTGACTGACTAGTGGAATCACATTTCCTTCAACCTCAAATCTTTTCTTATAATTGTACTCTCTCTCTCTCTCTCTCTCTCTCTCTTCTCTCCATCTCTCTCTCTCCTCTCTCTCTCTCTCTCTCTCTCTCTCTCTCTCTCTCTCTGTGCAACTTATTTTGACTGACTAGTGGAATCCCATTACCTTCAGTTTCAAATCTTTCATGATAAGTGAAGACTTTTCTCTCTCTCTCTCTCTCTCTCTCTCTCTCTCTCTCTCTCTCTCTCTCTCCTCTCTCTCTCTCTCTCTCTCTCTCTCTCTCTCATCCCATAGATGTATAAAGAAAAATAGATTCATTAACTTCTTCGCCAGTGAAATGACATAAATAAAAAGATAATTAAAAAGTGATCGCGGATAATAGTGGAGGTAAATTTGTGGTCTGAACGTACGAGGGAACTAGATTTAAATTAGGCTTTAATTAGCAGTGCCTGAAAATTGAGCTACTTTTTAAGAGGGAACGAACGACACAAAGGATAATGAGACATCTTAAGTAGTATATTTTAACTGGATCTCTCTCTCTCTCTCTCTCTCTCTCTCTCTCTCTCTCTCTCTCTCTCTAGGGTAGTCGATTAGTATCCATATATTTTATTAACACAAAAAGGGATAATGAGACATCTTAAGTAGTATATTTAAACTAGGATCTCTCTCTCTCTCTCTCTCTCTCTCTCTCTCTTCTCTCTCTCTCTCTCTCTCTC
Source organism: Palaemon carinicauda (assembly GCF_036898095.1). Classification (NCBI taxonomy): domain Eukaryota; kingdom Metazoa; phylum Arthropoda; class Malacostraca; order Decapoda; family Palaemonidae; genus Palaemon; species Palaemon carinicauda. The sequence goes on from NC_090755.1 coordinate 69,758,585, forward strand.
TCTCTCTAGGGTAGTCATTAGTATCCATATATTTTATTAACACAAAAAGGGGATAATGAGTAACATCATAAGTAGTATATTTTTATTGGGATCTCTCTCTCTCTCTCTCTCTCTCTCTCTCTCTCTCTCTCTCTCTCTCTAAGGTAGTCATTAGTATATATATATTTTATTAACACAAAGAGGGATATTGAGCAACATCTTAAGTAGTATATTTTTACTGGGATATCTCTCTCTCTCTCTCTCTCTCTCTCTCTCTCTCTCTCTCTCTCTCTCTCTCTCTCTCTCTCTCCTTAGTCATTAGTATCCATAGATTATATATTTTATACTTCAGAATTTTGTAGCATAAAATCTAAAGATTTTGTTAAATGTTAACATAATGTTTAATAAGTATATGTAACCAAGACGGTGTAGGTTTATAGGTTAAGATCTCTCTCTCTCTCTCTCTCTCTCTCTCTCGCTCTCTCTCTCTCTCTCTCTCTCTCTCTCTCTCTCTCTCTTCGTTGTCAATGGAAACACAAATTGATAGTTATTACTGAAGTTTTATCTTAGATAATTGCGATATTTTTCAAACATTCCGTTAATAAAACTATCGATTTTTTTTTAATTGTTATGAGGATAAATGAACTTTCTGTTTTTATTTTTGAGATACATAGAAGTCTTTTTTAACTAAAAAAAACGAATAATTATATTTGATTTATAAGAGTATTTGTTGAATCACGATATTCAACTTATGTCCTACGTAGTCGACAGTATTTAGGACTTCTGTGAACCTTGAATTCTGAAGCCTTTTCTATCTTTTGATATTTTTTTGCTTCCGTTTCTTGATATTTACTTCTTACTCTCCTGTTTACTTCTTTTATTTACAACATATTTTTGTCAAGTTTTATTGTATTTTTTATGTTTAAATCGCTATTAGCGATTAAATGCTATTGTATTTTTTTTACTTGCAGTATTTTTATAGAAAGATTCTAAGAATTCTTTTACATGTGCAGTTTTCATTTCTGTCTACAGAGATAAAGAGAAATATTTTGTAAACGGGTTTTCTTGTCACGGTATTTGATTACCTCGTAAAGGCCTTCACCTTGTTATTATGATTTGATGATATCTATGGATACAGTAATTATAATTCCTTTTTACATCTCTCTCTCTCTCTCTCTCTCTCTCTCTCTCTCCTCTCTCTCTCTCTCTCTCTCTCTCTCACTCTCTCTCTCTCTCTCTCTCTACTACGAAACAAAATAATGAACAGTCCCCAAACAGGTTACATTATCAATACGTAGGTAGACGGAAGTGCAATGGGTTTCAGAGAGAGAGAGAGAGAGAGAGAGAGAGAGAG
>NC_090755.1:69764917-69779917 GCF_036898095.1 Palaemon carinicauda
GCTGTGGCATATTTTGCTTAGCCGTTGCACTTTAACTTCATCTGTATAGCATTTGCCTCCGAGTTCTTTTCTGTATAACCGTAGAAACACTGCCTTTGCCGTATGGCCGTATCCACAGAATACTATTTAGCTGTTGTCGCAATGACATTCAGTGTATAGCCGCTGTCGCAATGACATCTAATGTACAGTATAACCGTTGTCGCAGTGACATTTAATGTATAGCCATTGTCGCAATGACATTTAATATGCATTTAATGTATAACCATTGTCGCTGTGACAACCAATGAATAGCCGTAGTTTGCAATGATATCCAATGTATACCATTGTCACAATGACATTTAATGTATAGCCGTTGTTGCAATCATATCCAATGTATAGCCATTGTCACAATGACATCCATTGTATAGGCGTTGTCGCAATAATATCAAATGTAAAACCCTTGTCTCAATGATATCCAATGTATAGCCGTTGTCACAGTGGCAAACCAATTTATAGCTGTTGTTGCAATGACATCCAATGTACAGTATAACCATTGTGGCAATGACATATAATGTATAAGCCATTGTGCAATGACATATAATGTATAGCCATTGTGGCAATGACATATAATGTATAGCCATTGTTGCAATGACATATAATGTATAGCCGTTTTTTGCAATGACATCCAATGTATAGCCGTTGTCACAATGACATTTTATATATTGCCATTGTTGTAATGACATCCAATGTATAGCTGTTGTCACAATGACATTTAATGTATAGCCGATGTCGCAATGACATATAATGTATAGGTGTTGTCGCAATGGCATATAATGTATAGCCGTTTTTGCAATGACATATAATGTATAGCCGTTGTCGCAATGACATATAATGTATAGCCGTTGTCGCAATGATATCCAATGTATAGCCATTGTCACAATGACATTTTATGTATTACCATTGTTGTAATGACATCCAATGTATAGCCGTTGTCGCAATGACATTTAATGTATAGCCGATGTCGCAATGACATATAATGTATTGCCATTGTTGCAATGGCAAATAATGTATAGCCGTTTTTGCAATGACATAAAATGTATACCCGTTGTCACAATGACATTTTATGTATTGCCATTGTTGTAATGACATCCAATGTATAGTCGTTGTTGCAATGACATTTAATGTATAGCCGATGTTGCAATGACATATAATGTATAGGTGTTATAGCAATGGCATATAATTTATAGCCGTTTTTGCAATGACATCCAATGTATACCCGCTGTCGCAATGACATTTTATGTATTGCCATTGTTGTAATGACATCCAATGTATAGCCGTTGTCGCAATGACATTTAATGTATAGCCGATGTCGCAATGACATATAATGTATAGGTGTTTGTTGCAATGGCATATAATGTATAGTCGTTTTTGCAATGACATCCAATGCATACCCGTGGTTGCAATGACATTTTATGTATTCCCATTGTTGTAATGACATCCAATGTATAGCTGTGGTCGCAATGACATTTAATGTATAGCTGATGTCGCAATGACATATAATGTATAGGTGTTGTTGCAATGGCATATAATGTATAGCCGTTTTTTGCAATGACATCCAATGTATACTCGTTGTTGCAATGACATTTTATGTATAGCCTTTGTCGCAATGACATCCAATGCATAGCCGTTGTCACAATGACATCCAATGTATAGCCGTTGTCGCAATAACATTCAATGTATAGCCGTTGTCGTAGTGGACATCCAATGTACTGTATAGCCGTTGTTGTAATGACATTCTATGTAATAGCCGTTGTTGCAATGACAATATTAATGTATAGCCGTTGTCGCAGTGACATTCAATGTATGGCCGTTGTAGCAATGAAATTTTATGTATAGCTGTTGTTGCAATGACATCCAATATATAGCCGTTGTCATGATATCCAAGTGTAACCGTTGTCGCAAGGACATGCAATGTATAGCCGTTGTCGCAATGACATTCAGTGTATAGCTGTTGTTGAAATGACATCCAATGTATAGCTGTTGTTGAAATGACATCCAATGTATAGCCGTTGTCGGAATGACATCCAATGTAAAGCCGTTGTCGGAATGACATCCAATGTATAGCCGTTGTCGTAATGACATCCAATGTATAGCTGTTGTTGAAATGACATCCAATGTATAGCCGTTGTCGGAATGACATCCAATGTATAGCCGTTGTCGGAATGGCATATTATTTAAAGCCGTTGCCTCCTTGAAATGACACGTGCACAATTTTCGTCCCCGCAACTTGCGCAAAGCATCGTATATCATGAACGACACATTCATGATGTACGCAGAGTGAAGCATTGTTTTTGCCATGTTCGTTTGTGCACTGAACATGCACAAGTTGTGCACGGTCAAGATTAGCCACTTTGGTACGTATTGTGACGCATTGGTTAAATTAAGTATTGCCATGCATTGACACTCACGGTCGGCAGTGTTCGCACCGAGCTCGTACGGTGCTGAGTCTTGGTTTCATGCAAGTGGCAACCACATGACACGAGCATTTACGAACAATTATGCATGCGAAAATTTTTGGACATTTCAAAGTTCTCTCTACTCTCCCGCACCCTCCACACACTTGACACGAAGGTTATACATCAGTGACACGATGCATTGCGTGGCATTGCAGAAACGAAAGTCGTGCTACTGTTAAGGTGGCAGTTTTCTGGCGACAATATATTTTCTTTTGTAATTGATTGCGTGTGTGGTTTTATGCTAAATTTGGTTTTGACAGCTTTTCATTAGTTTCTTATTGTTGTGCAAGATATGACTTAATATATCTATCCATCTATGAAAATCGCTTTAATGGATACATATCTATGTGTGGAAAATGTGTATATATTGGCATGTTTTGTGTTATCTAGATTTAAGTAGCAATAAATGTTGTCTTCTGAACCCAAATGGTTTGAGAAAAAATGACAAGATAATCAATACTATCAGATGAATCCCTTACGTCATTGTTACATCTTTAGAGTCAAAATTTTCTATTAATGTTATTACAGTATGACGTAATATCAAAACATCAACCTACAAGAACGTCCCTCTTGAGTCGTTCTAAACCTTGAGTGAGTTGTTTGTAAGTCTCGCAGGTCCGGATAGGGCAATTTTTAACAATCAAAAAATTTTTTTTATAACACTTAAAGATCGCCCATGAATGGTAGAGGCAAGGAACAGTGACACTGCCCTAGCAGGATAATACCCTAGAGACTGACTATATCTCCCTTATGATCAGTGCCCAAGTCCCTGTCCACCAGAATTAGGGCCAGGAAGGGCTAGGCAATGGCTTCTAGTGACTCAGCAGGTAGACCTATAGTCCCTCCAATCCCCCATCTAAGCTCACAATGATGGTGATGTTACAAACACTAAAAGAATCTATCGTTTGTGAGTGTCCTGATCTTCCGTCCAGCAGGACGTCAGGCAGGGACGTTTCCAATAGAAGTGGCTGTCCATTGCTCCTAGTGCCATTCTCTTCTCCCCCTCTCGGCGGTATAGGAAAAAATAATAATGATAATGAAATGACCTGGATATTGCGTTGGTTGCGTGTTGCTTGATATGCATTTTCTTTTTGCTTTTTTTCTCTTCCCCCAAACTCCTAATGGTGTTTTGAGCTTGAGAAGGGATGTTTAATGATATTGAAATGGTCACGAGATGATGGTATTAGAATGGTGCAAGTAGCACAATTTTCCTTTAAAGCTAGAATTGGTGCCTTTAAAATCAATTCTGAAAGGATCTACATTGAAGTGAATTCTGGTATATCAGCTATTTTATTTTAATTACTCTTAGATTTCACGTTATCTTAATGTATCTTTGAGCAAAAATTGTTGTTAATGATTATTTTTTAAGGCCCATCTCTAATTACTTTTCATATGTTTTATATATAATTTCCCAAGCACATTAATTTTCATATTCACACACTCACACACACACACACACACACACACACACACACACACATATATATATATATATATATATATATATATATATATATATATATGTGTGTGTGTGTGTGTGTGTGTGTGTGTGTGTGTGTGTGTGTGCTAAGCTACAAGCCTATTTAGAAAAGCAGAGTGCTATAAGTCCGAGGGCTACAACAGGGAAAATAGCCCAGTGAGGAAGGGAAATAAGGAAACTACAAGAGAGGTAATTAACAATTAAAATAAAGTATATGAAGAACAGTAACAATATTGAAATATATCTTTCATACATAAACTATGAAAACTAAAAGAAAAAAACAATAGGAAGAAAAATGAGATAAAATAGTGTGCTCAAGAGTATCCTTAAGCAAGAGAGTTCTACCCCAAGACATATGGAATTATTTAATGTTGACCAAGTGACCTTTTTTGATCATTTATTTAGTATGATAAGTTATATTTATTTTGAGCAAATTACCCGGCTTACGCACTTTAGAATGGCCTTGTTAAAGAACTATGTATTTTTTATATTTATATCTGTGAAGCATATAATAAACGTACAGAAGCACACTCTTAAATTTATGCTACATGCTTTTGCATCCATGGTTTTTTATATATATATATAATATATATATATATATATATATATATATATATATATATATATATATATATATATATATATATATACATATATATATATATATATATATATATATATATATATATGCATATGAATATAAATATATATATATATATATATATATATATATATATATATATATATATATTATATATATAAATAAATATATATATACATATATATATATATATATATATATATATATATATATATATATATATATGTATATAAATATATATATATATATATATATATATATATATATATATGTATATATATATATATATATATATATATATATATATATATATATATATATATATATATATACATATATGTATATATATATATATATATATATATATATATATATATATATATATATATATATATATATATATATATATATATATACATGTGTGTGTGTGTGTGTGTGTTTATTATATATAGATAGATTAATTAAACAGTATAAGAACTCGTGCGTTGGTAATGTTTCCGTATGTAGATTAGTTATTACTATAATTGCGTCAGTAGGTGTAGGAGATGATGATGATGATGATGAAGATGATGATTATTACTATAAACCACTTATACTTTAAGAATGATCTGCAGTACAATGTGTGAAAAACGATCACGTAAACTGTAGCTACAATAGTTTTTCTAATATCTAACGTGGAATTATGGTGATCTGGAAAGGAAGCTGTACTGAGATTGGAAAATGTTACATATCCCCTTAAAGTTATCAAAATTATTGATACTCTTATAAATATTGAAATTATTAACTTTAAGGGGATATGTAACATTTTCAATATTTATAATATTGAAAATGTTACATATCCCCTTAAAGTTAATAATTTCAATATTTATAATATTCAATATTCAATATTATAAATATTGAAATTATTAACTTTAAGGGGATATGTAACATTTTCAATATTATAAATGTTGAAAATGTTACATATCCCCTTAAAGTTAATAATTTCAATATTTATAATAGTATCAATAATTTTGATAACAACAACAACAACAACAACAACATTAATAATAATAATAATAATAATAATAATAATAATAATAATAATAATAATAACAACAACAACAATATAATACTCTAATGCCGTTATTTTGTTTACAACCACGATTTTTTCCGTAATTGTCAATTGAAATGCCGCAAAAAATTATTTGTTCTAATTTCATGGCAGTTTGAAAGTGATCATCTGTCATCGTTTACAGCACAATCCTCTGTTGAAATATGATAAATTTGATACTGATGATACGTTTTCTCGCCTCTCTTTCCTGTTTATGTCCTATATTCCTTTGAGGGTCATCGTTGTGGTTCAGAGAAATAATTTGCTGAATTAGCATTAAAAAATAAAATTTTAGTATCATTTATATTATCATTTAAGTTTCTGTTATTATTATTATTATTATTATTATTAGTATTATTATTATTATTATTATTATTGGTAGTAGTAGTAGTAGTAGTAGTAGTAGTAGTAGTAGTAGTAGTAGTAGTAGTAGTAGTAATAGTAGTATATAAAAAGGAAAGAATGTAGTACAACTGTGGCCAGTGTTACCAGTAATAGTAATATTAGTACGTGATAATTTTTATTTTTTTTTTCTATTATTCCATATTATTGTGGATTTCATGGTAAAAAATTCTTACATTTTACGAAATATTGGATGACATTTACCTTATTTAGGATGATTCACTTTTTTCAATATATCAGAAAAACTAATTTTCGTGTTTTATAGATAGTAAAAAATTCTAAGAACCAAACAATATAAAAGAGATCCAATTATACATGTATATCATATATAAATATATATATATATATATATATATATATATATATATATATGTATATATATATATACAGTATATATATATATGTAATATATTTATATACAGTATATATATATACTATATATATATATATATATATATATACTATATATATATATATATATATATATATATAATACAGTATATATATATATATATATATATATATATATATATATATATATATATACAGTATATGTATGTTTATATATATATATATATATATATATATATATATATATATATATATATATATAATAATATAAATTTTGTTATTGATACTAATGTTATTTAACCTGTTATTCCTTTTTCTCATGACTAGGTTATCTCAATTATTATTTCTCTGCTTTCAGGTAAATGGAAATTCGAATCTGGCCACTTCACCATTAGCCGGAAGGGGTAAAGATCCTCAGGTATGATTAAAATAGAGATATAGTCATTATTAAGTGTAATCGCTTCTTAGTAAGCGACACATTATAGGCAGAATTAGATGTTTTCTGTTCATGGCTTCTGGAATTTGAGCTGGTGTAGTTTAAGTGTCCTGAGGAAATAATTCTCTTAGGGCTTTAGGTAGTGATATGTAACCTTATCTGTGTCGGACATCATATAACTTAATATTTAATTTAATTTTTATATGAACTTAGTATAATTTCAATTTGATTTAATTTGAATTTAAATTTTGATATAATTTCAGTCTAAATTCAATTTAATTTTAATTTTAATATAATTACAGTCTAAATTTTGATTTAATGTAATTTTAATGTTTTATCCAGCTGCTTGGGGATGCTGGATGTAGGAAATATATTTGATCTTAAGAGGTCGAATCCTAATTAATTATTTTTATCTTTTGATGTTTATTGCAATAGATTCATTGCATGCTGTATTTTATTTCAGTGACATGAAACGACTCTATCTTAATTACCAATTTAAGAACTTTCATATCGCTTTTGATTATGTATCTGTTGATGAATATAATCATTGTTTTTATTTCATGGGAAAAGTTGATCGAACTTTCACTTTATATCGCAGCCATAATGATTTCAGTACTTTGTATATTCGCGTAGCAGACTGTAATCAGCGTGTGTTCTAATTAATTTTAACGATCTCATTGCATCAGTATAAAATATTAGATTTTCCGTCGGCAACAGAATTAGGCCATGTATTCTCTAATGAGTAGTACGTTGCATGGATTTTCATATTGCTGAATGAAATTCAAATAATTTTGCCTTGCATTACGGGTGCAACCAGTGTCAAAATGAATTTACATTTGGGCCTGAAGCATCTTTTAGTGATTCTCCGGTAGAAACGACTCAAGTCATAATGTAATACATGAAAAAAAACGGATATTGCTGAGAATAAGCATCATATTCCTCCTTTCCTGTCTACCCTATTCTACCACGTTTTAATATGTTCATTTTACTGTCTTTTTTATATGATTTTTCCGGGTTTTTTTTTTTTTTTTTTTTTTTTTTTTTTTTTTTTTTTTTTTTTTTTTTTTGTATGATTCCCCAGAGAGTAAAATATACATTGTGGAGGAAGCCAAAAATAAAAATATTTATACATGACAAAGGATGTAAAGCGAAGTGAATTAGGAAACAAAATCTTGAAATGACTCGTAAGCCGATGAGCCAGAGGAAGTGTTTTTGTTGTTGTTGTTGTTGTTTTATGGGGGGGGGCTTCTGTTGTTGGCGTGTTTTCTCTCATAATTTCAGCATCAAACAATTCATCAGCTCAAGGGGTTCCGTTGATGAACGATACGGTTCTCTTTAATCATTGATGGTCCAACTTTTCTCTCTGCTTTTCTTCTCTTTCCCTCAAAGTGAGATAGAATATTCTTCTTCTTCCTTCTCTCTTTGCCTCTTGCTCACGCCTCTCTATCTCTCTCCTTATAGTCATAAGAGCGTTGAAGAAGCCAACGAAAATCCTTTGAAGAACTTGATAGGAATTCTTACCTCGTTTCTGAGAGATTGGGATTTTGGAGAGAGGAAAAGAAAGATGAAAGAAAATATTACTTCACCTTATCTATTACCTGCTGTGTCGCTTCTTTGGGTCCACCTTGACGGCACTCCTCCGCCAAATGATATTCATAGAGATTTGTTCTCTTCAAATGCATTGAACCTTGGGAAATGCAAACAATCGTTGCTCATGTGTTGTTTCAATTTGGTATCTCATTTATGTGTAAGAAAAATTATTTAGTTAGAAAAAACTGGTTTTCAAAATCTTTGGACATCTTATCCAAACTCTGTTGTTAGACTCTGTTACAGTTACAGTTTTGTATAGATAAAACGTGAAGCTATTACTATGAGAGAATGACTATAATTTGCACAGCGGTACATTTCGTTCTTTTCTTTTTCATAGTATACCGAGTTTTTTTTTTTTTTTTTTTTTTTTTGGTTAATTCTATTTAAATATAGAACATTTTTCAATAGTGAAATAATTTTCATCATAGTTCTTGGTATATCTGCGCTTTTAATTGTCGGATTTTATGTAAAGAAAATTATTAGAAGCCTCACTATTTTCGTTCATGATAAGGAAATACGAAATGTTTTCAAAACGGGAAACCAAGAAGTAAAAAAGAAATATCATCCTCATCTCCTCCTACGCCCATTGACGCAAAGGGAATCAGTTAGATTTTGCCAGTCGCCTCATAGACTGACTAAATCCATAGAGGATTCATTGGCAAGGTACATCAAAGGATAGCCAGTTCCTTGTGATGCGCAAGTACCTATCCAACCAAGGCAAATGACCTCTGACGGTCCATACTAATTCCAGTAAGATCATCCGCCAGGCCTCAGGAGTAGAAGCCCATTAGATATTTTGTCTTTAAAACCACTAAATAAGAAGAGATGAAATGATGCGCGGTCCAGATCTCCTCTCACGGAAATGAAGCCAAACAGATCCGTATTAAAAAAAAAAAAAAAAAAAAAAAAAAAAAAAAAAAAAAAAAAAAAAAAAAAGAAGAGAGAGAGAGAGAGAGAGAGAGAGAGAGAGAGAGAGGAGAGAGAGAGAGAGAGAGAGAGAGAGAGAAGAGAGAGAGAGAGAGAGAGAGAGAGAGAGAGAGAGAGAGAGAGAGAGAGAGAGAGAGAGAGAGAATTGTAGCTGTTTTGCCAATGGTTTGCTTTTATCCATCCGCCATCAAGTAATACGCCTCGACTGGATCTGTTTTGGACAGACGAGATATTAGTCTTTATAAGCACATTTCTTTTTGAGGATTTATGAAACTTTTTTTTTTTTTATGGAAACGCTCTTCTTCTATGGGAGTATGTTAGGATGGAGATTTGATTAAGGGGAAAAAACATTTAGAAGCTTTTTCCAGTGATGATATTTAAAACTCGTTTCTTTTTGAGGATTTAGGGAACTTTTTTTTTTATGGAAACGCGCTTCTTCTATTGGGAGTATGTTAGGATGGAGATTTGATTAAGGAAAAAAAAAAACATTAAGAAGCCTTTCCCAGTGATGATATTTAAAACTCGTTTTTTTTTTTTTTTTTTTTTTTTTTTTTTTTTTTTTTTTTTTTTGAAACTTGCTTTTTCCTGATGGAAACGCTCATCTATTGGGAATATTTTAGGATTTGAATATGATTAAGGGAAAATATATAGAAGTTTTTTTTTTCAGTGATATCTTAAAACACGTTTCTTTTTTAGGTATTATGAAACTGTGTCTCTTATGGAAACGTGCTTCTTATATTGCTAGTATTTTAGCATGGAGATTTGATTAAGGAAATAAGCATTTAGAAGTTTTTTCCAGTGATGATATATGAAAGCGTTTTTTCCTGATGAAAACGCGCTTCTATTGGGCGTATTTTAAGATGGACGGTTGATTGAGGAAAAAAAAAAAAATATTTAGAATATTTCATCAGTGATGATATATTAAAACATAAATAATTTATAAAGAATCTACCGGTATATATTTCTTTAAGGAATATTTATTATGTTTCTTTGGCATATCTTAGGAATCCCTTTTTATACAATAATGATATTTAGAGACAATTGATTGTAGAAAATCCTTTAGATAATATTTCTTCAAGGAAGAATATTTTAAAACGCTTCGTTCGTAAAACTTTAGAATTAGGGTTTTTTTTTTTTCTCTTTTCAGCAATTATTTAAACAGTTGCATTGTTAAAACACATGTTCATTAAGAAGTTTCCGTCTAGAAATATTAGGCAAACGAGATTAGTCTTTAGAAACATAAGGAATTCGTTATTATTACTTCCAATGTACCCAACTTCCCCCCCCCCCCCCGTTCTCTTCCTTGATATTCTTCCTCCTTCTTTCTCTCTCACTTCCTGTAGTCATATGAGCGATGAGGAAGCCAATGAAAATTCTTTAGAACCTGAGAGGAATTCTTGTGTCTTACCCGGAATATTGAAATTTGAAAAGAAGGGATAAAAGAGAAAGCATATCTTTTCCTTGCTTTTTTGGGGGGAATTCGATGAATATATCTAGAAATACTGTGTTTATATATATATATATATATATATATATATATATATATATATATATATATATATATATATATATATATATATATATATATATATATATTATATATATATATATATATATATATATATATATATATATATACTGTATATGTATATGCATATGTATATATATATATATATATATATATATATATATATATATATATATATATATATATATATATATATATATATATATATATATATATATACACACACATATATACACGCTGTTAATTTTAATTTGGTACATGTCCTTATATTTTCTTACAGTAAAAACTATTTTGAAAACTTTTTAAGAAATAGCTTTCTCTCCAACTTTAGATGTCCTGGTATCTGTTGGATTAAGTCGTAGGTACTCAATGAAATAGATGATTGATTGCAGTATTAATTTGGACAATGTTTCATTGATCATTACCCATGAAGTATTGTAACACCTGTTAAAACCACAGTGTGCCATTCTCCCACAAATCTACATCCCTTAATTTATTTGGATCTTAAAGTAATTCGACGTGTTTTTGAATTATAAAGCTTTTATCCATCCCTAGTCAGAATATCCCTGTGTGGACTAAGTTTTCTGAAGATGAACGCTAACTATTGTTATCCTCTAACAACTTCAAAATGACGGACACCTCGTTACAGGCTAAACATATTTTGAGAATGAATGAATTGAATAAACACTTTTCTGCGTCAACTAATCTAAATTCGTCAAGTTTACGGTGTCATTTCTCAGAAAATTAAAACCTTTTGAACCGATTGGCAAAGATTTGCGGTTATTATATTCCACCATCCTTACCCTTTTTTATTTATTCCCCTCAGAAATTATTCCTGATTGTCACCACATGGTACACTTAAAAATTTGCCGTAAGAAATGGTGGGAATCCAGGAATGATTGTTGCTGGGCATTTAACGTTTAAAAAACGGATATATTGACGTTAAGGAGTGATATTACGGTCACCAACCCGTAAAAAATAAAAACAAAGTATGGTAGAAATTACGGTTGCCTAGAATTTTACTGAAATACGGTTGCGAACACTATATTTTTACGGAGAATTTCTGATCAAATTTTTTTTGTTTTTTAACAGTGCATGTATACATACGGCGGGTACATATCCAACTCCTAGTGCTCCAGTTAATGTTTGAGAACGAAATAGGCTCATAAAGCAGCGTTTAATGGCCAAATTGTTAACATTACCCTGCATTCAAGAGTGAAAGAATTAACATTGAGCCTCGTTTAAGTGAGAAAAAGATAACATTAACCGGCGTTCAAGAGTGAAAACGTTTAACATTTAAGCTATGTTCATGATTGGAAGCATTAACATTATACTACATCTAAGTGAAGAGGGGACCATTAAGGAAAACACTAACATTAAGCAGCGTTCAAGTGTGAAAACTATAACATTATGCAGCCTTCAATAAAGAAAATTGAAAAACGGTAAAAAAACGAAATTTTAATCTTAAGATCAATTCAAGACAGTAAAAAGTAATATCAAGTGTTGTTAAGGAGTGAAAATGGTAACAATAAGCTGCTTTTAGGAGTAAAAATGGTAACATTATGCTGCCTTCGAGAGTGAAAATGCTAACATTAAGCTGCTTTCAGGAGTGAAAATGCTAACGTTAAGCTGTTTTCAAGATTGAAAATGCTAACATTAAGCTGCTTTGAGGAGTGAAAATGCTAACATTAAGCTGCTTTCAGAAGTGAAAATGGTAACATTAAGCGGTTTCTAGGAGTGAAAGTGGTAACATTAAGCTGCATTCGGGAGTGAAAATAGTAACACTAAGCTGCATTTAAGAGTAAAAATGGTAACATTAAGCTGCTTTCAGGAGTGAAAATGGTAACATTAGGCTGCATTCGGTAGTGAAAATGCTAACATTAAGCTGTTTTCAGGAGTGAAAATGGTAACATTAACCTGCTTACAGAAGTTGAAATGGTAACATTAAGCTGCATTTAGGAGTGAAAATGCTAATATTAAGCATTTTTCAGGTGTCAAAATGCTAACATAAAGCTGTTTTCAGGAGAGAAAATGGTAACATTAAGCTGCATTCAGGAGTAAAAATGGTAACGTTAAGCTGCTTTCAGGAGTGAGAATGATAACATTAAGCTGCTTTCAGGAGTGAAAATGCTAACATTAAACCGCTTTCAGGAGTGAAAATGATATCAGTAAGCTGCATTCGAGAGTAAAATGATAACATTAAGCTGCATTTAAGAGTGAAAATGGTAACATTACATTGCTTTCAGGAGTGAAAATGCTAACATTAAGCTGCATTTTGGAGTGAAAATGCTAACATTAAGCTGATTTCAGAAGGGAAAATGGTAACATTAGGCTGTTTTCAGGAGGGAAAATGGTAACATTAAGCTGCATTCACGAGTAAAAGTGGTAACATGAAGCTGCATTCAGGAGTGAAAATGCTAACATTAAGCTGCGTTCAGAAGTGAAAATGCTAACATTAAGCCGTTTTCAGGAGTGAAAATGCTAACATTAAGCTGCATTCGGGAGGGAAAGTGGTAACATTAAGTTGCATTCAGGAGTAAAAATGGTAATATTAACCTGCTTTCAGGAGTGAAAATGGTAACATTAAGCTGCTTTCAGGAGTGAAAATGGTTACATAAAGCTTCATTCGGGAGTGAAAATCCTAACACTGAGCTGCTTTCAGGAGTGAAAAGGGTAGCATTAAGCTGCATTCGGGAGGGAAAGTGGTAACATTAAGCTGCATTCAGGAGTGAAAACGGTAACATGAAGCTTCATTCAGGAGTGAAAATGGTAACATTAAGCTACATTCCGGAGGGAAAGTGGTAACAGTAAGCTGCATTCAGGAGTGAAGATGGTAACATTAAGGAGCATTCAGGAGTGAAAATGCTAACATTAGTCTGCATTCGGCAGAGAAAGTGATAACATTAAACTTCATTCAGGAGTGAAAATGGTAACATTAAGCTGCATTCGGGAGGGAAACTGGTAACATGAAGCTGCATTCAGGAGTAAAAATGGTAACATTAAGCTGTATTTGGGAGGGAAAGTGGCAATATTAAGCTGCATTCAGGAGTGAAACTGATAACATGAAGCTGCATTCAGGAGTGAAATTGGTAGCATTTAGCTGCTTTCAGTAGTGATAATGGTAACAATAGAGTGCATTCGGCAGAGAAAGTGGTAACATTAAGCTTCATTGAGGAGTGAAAATGTTGACATTTAGTTGCTTTCAGGAGAGAAAATGCTAACATTACGCTGCTTTCAGGCGTGAAAATTGTAACATTAAGGTACATTTAAGAGTGAGAATGGTAACATTAAGCTGTTTTCAGGAGTGAAAATGTTAATATTAAGCTGCGTTCAATAGTGAATATCGTGAATTTAAGCTGCGTTCAGGAGTAAAAAATGGTAACATTAAGCTGCATTCAGGAGTGAAAATGTTAATATTAAGCTGCGTTCAGGAGTGAATTTGGTAACATTAAGCTGCTCTCATTAATGAAATAGTAACATTAAGCTGCGTTCAGGGGTGAAAGTGGTAACAATTAGCTGTGTTCTTGAGTAAACGTGGTAACATTCAACTGCGTTCAGGAGGGAAAATGGTAACATTCACCTGCGTTCAGGAGTGAAAATGGTAACAATTAGCTGTTTTCAGGAGTGAAAATGGTAGCATTCAGCTGCGTTCAAGATTGAAAATGGTAACATTAGGCTTCGTTCAGGAGGAAAAATGGGAACATTCAGCTGCGTTCAGGAGTGAAAATGCTAACATTAAGCTGTGTTCAGGAGTAAAAATTGAAACATTCAGCAGCGTTCAGCAGTGAAAATGTTAACATTAAGCTGCGTTTAGGAGTAAAAATTGTAACATTCAGCTACGTGCAGGAGTGAAAATTTAAACATTCAGCTGCGTTCAGGAGTGAAAATTTAAACATTAAGCTGCGTTTAAGAGCAAAAAGGGTAACATACAATGGATTCAAGAATATAAAAAGTAATATTACGTATAAATTGTAACATTATTCTGCATCAAAGAGTGAAAATTGTAACATTCAGCTGCGTTCAGGAGTGAAATTGTTAACATTATACTGTGTTCAGGAGAGAAAATTGTGACATTAAGCTGTGATCAGGAGTGAAAATGG
>NC_090755.1:69792417-69799917 GCF_036898095.1 Palaemon carinicauda
GACTACGAAATGAAACTGTTGGTGTTTGTGAGGTGAGTGATCATGCACTCGCGTGTGTGTGTGCGCTCGCGTATATGTGTGTGTAGGCTATGCTTAATGGAATTCTGGTAATATTGCCCCGGGAAATATTTGATTATTGAGTAGCGATGCAACACACACACACACACACACACACACACACACACATATATATATATATATATATATATATATATATATATATATATATATATATATATATATATATATATATAGTAGGGTGAGGCAATTTTGGACACCTATTTAGTAACCTTTGTACAAAATCTATATTAATAATTTATGGCAAAATACCAGACATGTTTTCAAGAGAGGGAGGTCTCATCTAAAAAAAAATGGCTTATTTCATAATCATCAAAGAATTAGAAATTCTCGTATTATAGTAATAAAAAAATATCTCAGAGGCGAGGCAATTTTGGACAGTGAGGCAATTTTAGACACGTCTCTATCTCCGTTAAGCGCCAACGCTCAGTTGGGCAAACTATGACAATTTGTGGTCCCTATCAATATAAATATGCTAGAAAAAAATTATAGACATACATAAATTTTTGTGTCCGTAATCCAAGATTGTCCAATTTTGCCTCGCCAAGAAAAAAGTGAGAAGTTTGCCTGTCCAATTTTGCCTGACCATGGCTTTGAAAACTGTCCAATTTTGCCTTACTATATGAATATGTAAATCAAACTTTGTATTCGAGCATACAAATATACTTTTAGGTATAAATATGCATATATGTAATAATAAAAATTCAAAATAAGACATCAGGGGAGCAGTAAAAGGGGTGTCTGCCGTGAGTGACCCCCTGAGAGTTACATTAAAAAAAAAAAAAAGTTTCTTTCTAGCTCGATGGTTATGATATGATTTTCAAAAAGTTATTTAATACTGGGGACACTCTTAAAGCTGTTGACACTCAGGGGGTGAAACCTTCAAAAAGATTGACCAAAACATGGTAACATCCTCGAGAGGGGTATCAACCCAAATACTAGAAATATAAAAAAAAAAACACTACTATATACATTGTTCCTATAATAATTCACATACCCAAATGAAAATTTCAGGAATTGAAATAGAATATATTATCACTGTTCCTGCTAATTTCCATGTTGATAACTGTCATGTTGCCTTTTTGATATGGTGTTAAATGGAGCAACATTAGTGTAAACAGCATGATAGATACATCAAGGAGGGGCAAAGCTGATCCCATAAACAATATTCGTCCTAAGTTGTACCTATCCATTTTATTCTTATCATTGTTACCTCATACTATGAACGAGCCATCAAAGAGATATTTTTACCTACAAAAGAAAGGGATACAATCGAAGTTTTAAGAAAAAAGATGAAATGAAGAAAAATAAAAGGAAAAACACAAAGAGAGATAGAAACATGACAAATCATGGAAATACAAAGCAACCAAATATCTCTTGATTCTCTAAGAAAAAATGTCTGCAAATATTAACGTAAATACAAAAAAATCTAAATTGACCAGGGTAATAAATAGTGATAATTGAACTACTAGGATAATCCCGATAATGAATGATAAGGATTTATTTATACCTAAAATAAAAGAAATAAAAAAGAAATTCAAATTAATTTGGGAGATATTAAGGATCGTCCATTATTTTGCATTGGTAGAGCAACAAAAGGGTTTTTAGAGGAAGAAGGAGGCTAAGTAACTCGCCTTGAGCTAGATGCTTGAAGCCACTGCCCACATATCATCATCATCATCTCCCCCCACGCCTATTGACGCAAAGGGCCTCAATTAGATTTCGCTAGTCGTCTCTATCTTCAGCTTTTAATTCAATACTTCTCCAATCACAATATCCTACTTCATGCTTTATAGTCCTGAGACTTCCAACTCTTCTAGTGCCTTGTGGAGACCAGTTTAAAGTTTGGTGAACTAATGTCTCTTAGGGAGAACAAAGAGCATCCCCAAACCATCTCCATCTACCCCTCACCATGATCTCATCCACATATGGCGCTCGAGTAATCTCTCTTAGTTTCATTTCTAATCCTGTCCTGTCATTTAACACCCAATATTCTTCTGAGGGCTTTGTTCTCAAATCTATAAAATAAGTTTCATTAATATACCAAGATTCACGACCATACAGTAACACCGATCTCACAAAACTGATATATAGCCTGATTATTATATGTAATTTTAGGCGACCTGATTTCCAAATTTGACTTAACCTAGCCCTCCTCTGATTTGCATTTTTCAATCTTTCATTAAATTCAAATTCTAAAGCTCCTATATTAGATATCATAGTTCCTAAATATTTAAATAATTCTACCTCATTAATCCTTTATCCATCCAAAGATATTTCATCTTCCATTGCATATTCCGTTCTCACCATCTATCTTTCTTCTATTTATCTCGAGCCCAACCTCGTGATTTTTCATGCATTCTGGTAAGCAAGCTTTCCAAGCCCTGTGGTGTTCTGCTAATTAGGACAGCGTCATCAGCATACTCTAGGTCTCCTAATTTTCTGTTACCAATCCAATCCAATCCTTCTCCACCATCCCCAACCGGTCTATGCATTACAAAATCTATGAGGAGGATAAACAAAATAGGTAACAACACATTCCCTTAGAGTACTCCACTTTTCACTGGAAATTCGTATGATAAGACGCCACTAACATTAACTTCGCATTTGCTATGCTTATGAACAGACAATTAAATTTACATATTTGAGAGGAACTCCATAATGTCGCAGGACTCTCCACAAAATTTGCCAGAGCGCACAATCAAAAGCTTTTTCATAGCCCACATATACCATCAAAAGTAGAATTATATATTCTACATATTGCTGTACCACATGTCTTAAATGAAAATTTGGTCAGTACAACTTCTACCTTTTCTAGATCCTGCTTGTTCATCTCTCAACTTTTCATGAGTCTCTTTAGAATGAGCATTCTATATATTTTCATGACAGCTGACGTAAGTGTGATGCCTCTGTAATGATTGCAATCAGTCAGATCTTTTTTTGTCATATTCACCAGCACTCCTAGCTCCCATACATAAGGCTTTGCCTCTTCACGCCACATTCTACAAAATAATCTTGTAGGTAATCTGGGAGTTACTTCATTTTCAGGCAATATCATCTCAGCAGTTATTCCTTCGTATCCAGTGGCTTTCCATCTTTTGAGTTTTTTTAAGAATACCTTCGACTTCAAACACCTAATTCATTCATGGGCACATCAAGGTCTTCATCAGTTTCAGGTATATCAACCAAATTATTCCCTTCGTATTTCCTATTCATGACCTCACTAAAGTGTTTAATCCAACGTTACTTTTCTTCATGTTCTTTTGTTATAACAGATCCATCTTTCTTTTTGATGGGTATATGCTTCTTTTTTTCCCGTAGAGATTTCATTAATAATTCCAAGAGCAATTCCTACAACAAAGACACTCCCTGAATTCATAGCTTTGTCAGCCTCGTCTGCTTTCCTGACTTAATATTCTCTCCAATCATTCCTGATATTTCTTTTGACCTCACTATCAATACTGAAATACTTGGCATGCTCTGCCTTGAAATTTTCATTACTTCCTCGAAAACTTCAAGAAATCAATTTCTGTCTTTGTCTTCTTTTTGTAGTATCCCAAGTATCATTTGATATCCATGGTTTTCTCCTTGTAACTGCTTGTCCCAAAACTTCGTCTCTTGAAGTCTCTTAAGACTGTAAATCGATTCCTACATTCAGTTACAAAGATTTCTGTGCTCATCCTCTAGAAGCTTAGTTGTATCAAACTTAGGTATTCTATCTACATTTATGTTGGGTTCTTTCAGTTTTAATATTTATGTGGCAATGGGGAGCTGGTGATCACTACCAATAACTGCACCTCTATAGCTTGTTACATTTCCCAGAGTCCTCCTTCTCTTTTTATCAATGGCTATGTGATCTATTTGATATTTGTAATTGCCACATGGTCAAGTCCTTGTATATTTGTGGATCTCCTTGTGCTGGAAAAGAGTACCTCCAGTAACAAGATTGTTTGTTGTACAATAACTTATAAAATGTGCCCCATTTTCATTTGCAACTTCGCCAAGAACCTCAACACCCATCACATTTTCTATCCCTTGATTATGCCTTCCAACTTTAGCATTGAAGTCATTAATCACAATTTTCATATCTCTCTAGGTTCTCGCCTATTATACTCTGCAGTTCTTCACAGTATTCATCTTTCCTTTCTTCAGGGGAATCATTTGATTCGCCTTGGAAGATGGAATCTTCGGGATCTTGAACCCTTCTGTGAAACCTCTTCCCTTTTTGCCCGCCGGCTTGCTGTCATGCGTTTGCGGGAAGGGGAACGGGGCAATTTTAACCTGTCAAAAAGTTTTCATTCTTTTTGCCTCTCGCGCGAATGCGAAGGGGAGTACTGGAGCGTTGGCGCACAGGATGCTGCTGGTGCTCAGTTTCTGCTGAAACACAGTTTTTGGTGAAGGCGCAAAAAAGCGCTGGCGCGCAGGAAACCAATGCGTAGGGTGAATATACAAAGAATAGGCCAGACTATTTGGCCTCTATTTTGAGGTACCTTACCTCTAGCATTATAGGCTCTTTGGCCTTTTATTTTGAGGTGACATACTTCCAACATCAGAGGATATTTAAGCTCTATTTTGAGGTGCCATACCTTTAGTATTAAGGGCTCTATGACCTCTATTTTGAGGTACTATAATCTTAGCATTATATGTTCTTTGATCTCTAATTTGAAGTGCTTAACCTCTAACATTAGAGGCTCTTTGACCTCTATGTTAAGGCTCCTTACTTTTAGCATTAGAGGGTCTTTGACCTCCATTTTGAGGCTACTTACTTTTAGCATTAGATGCTCTTTGACCTCTATTTTGAGGTTCCTTACTTTAAACATTAGAGAGTTTTTTACCTCTATTTTGAGGCTCCTTACGTTTAGCATTAGAGGGTCTTTGACCTCTATTTTGAGGCTCATTACATTTAGCATTAGAGGCTGTTTGACCTCTATTTTGAGGCTCCTTACGTTTAGCATTAGAGGCTCTTTAACCTCTATTTTGAGACGGCTCACTTTTAGCATTAGTCTCTCTTTGACCTCTATTTTGAGGCTCCTTACTTTTAGCATTAGAGGGTCTTTGATCTCCATTTTGAGGCTCCTTACGTTTAGCATTAGAGGGTCTTTTACCTCTATTTTGAGGCTCCTTCCATTTAGCATTAGATGGTCTTTGACCTCTTATTTTGAGACTGCTCACTTTTAGCATTAGTCTCTCTTTGACCTCTGTTTGAGGCTCCTTACTTTTAGCCTTAGAGGGTCTTTGATCTCCATTTTGAGGCTCCTTACGTTTAGCATTAGAGGGTCTTTGACCTCTATTTTGAGGCTCCTTCCGTTTAGCATTAGAGGGTCTTTGACCTCTATTTTGAGGCTTATTACTTTTAGCACTAGAGGCTCTTTGACCTCTATTTTGAGACTACTCACTTTCAGCATTAGAGTCTCTTTGACCTCTATTTTGAGGCTCCTTACTTTTAACATTAGAGGGTTTTTGACCTCTATTTTTAGGCTCCTTACTTTTAGAATTTGAGGGTCTTTGACCTCTATTTTTAGGCTCCTTACGTTTAGCATTATAGGGTCTTTGATCTCTATTATGAGGCTCCTTACTTCGAGCATTAGATGGTCTTTGACCTCTATTATGAGGCTCCTTACTTTTAGCTTTAGAGGGTCTTTGATCTCTGTTTTGAGGCTCCTTAGTTTTAGCATTAGAGGGCCTTTGACCTTTATATTGAGGCTCCTTACTTTGAGCATTAAAGACTCTTTGACTTCAATTTTGAGACTGCTAGGCTCTTTGACCTCTTACGTTAAGGGTCCTTACTTTTAGCACTAGAGGCTCTATGACCTCTATTTTGTGACTCCTTTTAGCATTAGAGGGTCTTTGACCTCTATTTTGAGGCTCCTTACTTTTAGCATTAGAGGGTCTTTGACCTCTATTTTGAGGCTCCTTGCGTTTAGCATTAGAGGTTCTTTGACCTCTATTTTGAGACTGCTCACTTTTAGCATTAGAGGGTCTTTGACCTCTGTTTTGAGGCTCCTTACTTTTAGCATTAGAGGGTCTTTGACCTCTGTTTTGATGTTCCTTACTTTTACCATTAGAGGCTCTTTGACCTCTATTTTGAGGCTCCCTAGGTTTAGCATTAGAGGGTATTTGACCTCTATTTTGAGGCTTCTTACTTTTAACATTAGAGGGTCTTTGACCTCTATTTTGCGGCTGCTCACTTCTAGCATTAGAGGGTCTTTGGCCTCATTTTGAGGCTCTTTACTTTTAGCATTAGAGGATCTTTGACCTCAGTTTTGAGGCTCCTTACATATAACATTAGAGGCTCTTTAACCTATTTTGAGGCTCCTTATTATTAGCGTTAGAGGCTCTTTAACCTCTATTTTGAGGCTCCTTACTTTTAGCATTAGAGGTTCTTTGACCTCTATTTTTAGGCTCCTTACTTTTAGCATTAGAGGCTCTTTGACCTCTATTTTTAGGCTCCATGTTTTAAGCATTAGAGGCTCTTTGACCTCTATTTTGAGGCTTCTTACATTTAGCATTAGAGGGTCTTTGACCTCTGTTTTGAGGCTCCTTACTTTTAGCATTGGAGGCTCTTTGACCT
The DNA here is from genome assembly GCF_036898095.1 of Palaemon carinicauda. Lineage (NCBI taxonomy): Eukaryota > Metazoa > Arthropoda > Malacostraca > Decapoda > Palaemonidae > Palaemon > Palaemon carinicauda. The sequence goes on from NC_090755.1 coordinate 69,799,067, forward strand.
CTATTTTGAGGCTCCTTACCTTTAGCATTAGAGGCTCTTTGACCTCTATTTTGAGGCTCCTTACTTTGAGCATTAGAGGCTCTTTGACCTCTATTTTGAGGCTTCTTACGTTTAGCATTAGAGGGTCTATGACCTCTGTTTTGAGGCTCCTTACTTTTAGTATTAGAGGTTCTTTGACCTCTATTTTGAGGCTCCTTACTTTTAACATTAGAGGGTCTTTGACTTCTATTTTGAGGCTCCTTACTTTTAGCATTAGAGGTTCTTTGACCTCTGTTTTGAGGCTCCTTACTTTTAGCATTAGAGGTTCTTTGACCTCTATTTTGAGGTGCTATACTCTAGCATTAGAGTTTCTTTGACCTTTATTTTAATCCCCTTACCTCTAACATTGAAAGCTCTTTGACCTTCTTTTTTTTGGGTGCTTTATTTCTAGCACTAGAGGCTCTTTGAGACCTCTGTTTTAAGGCGACTAACCGCTAATAGTAGAGGCTATTTGACCTCAGTTTTTAGGTTACTTACCTCTATAATTAAAGGCTATTTTTTATACTTCTTCATGTAAAGGCTTTCCTTCTCTATTCTCTTCTGTCTTTTATAGTGTTTGTTCCTGTCTCCTTCGAGATTCCAAGAGATATTTCAGTGCTGTTTGTCCTCGGTTCGTCAGATTCCTCGGAGAAATCGATGGCTTTCATGTCTTTACCTATAAGGGCGATGGGTAAAGACATGGATGCCTTTGATTTCTCGGCATACACTATACGCCATCATACTAAAGTCAACGAAGAGCAACACAGTATATTTACCAATGCCGTCCTGATATGTTCTATCTTCAATGCCGAATTTTGAAGAAACACACGTCG
>NC_090755.1:69817417-69822417 GCF_036898095.1 Palaemon carinicauda
GAGATTAATATCTAGATCAGGAATAAGAAATTTAATAGACCGTAAGTTTCTGTCCAACAAATAAGATGAGAATCAGCAGCTGAAGACCAGACAGGAGAACAATACTCAAAACAAGGTAGAATAAAAGAATTAAAACATTTCTTCAGAATAGATTGATCACCGAATATCTTGAAAGACTTTCTCAATAAGCCAATTTTTTGTGCAATTGAAGAAGACACAGACCTTATATGTTTCTCAAAGTAAATTTGCTGTCAAGAATCACGCCTAAAATTTTGAAAGAGTCATACAAATTTAAAGAAACATTATCAATACTGAGATCCGGATGTTGAGGAGCCACCGTCCTTGACCTACTTACAATCATACTTTGAGTTTTGTTAGGATTCAACTTCATACCCCATAATTTGCACCATGCACTAATTTTAGCTAAATCTCTATTAAGGGATTCACCAACCCCAGATCTACATTCAGGGGATGGAATTGATGCAAAGAGAGTAGCATCATCTGCATATGCAACAAGCTTATTTTCTAGGCCAAACCACATGTCATGTGTATATAGTATGAAAAGTAATGGGCCAAGAACACTACCCTGTGGAACACCGGATATCACATTCCTATACTCACTATGGTGCCCATCAACAACAACTCTTTGAGATCTACTACTTAAAAAATCAATAATAATGCTAAGAAACGACCCACCCACTCCCAACTGTTTCAGTTTGAAAACAAGGGCCTCATGATTAACACGGTCAAAGGCAGCACTAAAATCAAGGCCAATCATACGAACTTCCCGACCACAATCAAGGGATTTCTGTACTGCATTGGAGATTGTAAGAAGGGCATCACATGCTCAAGGCCTTTCGAAAACCAAATTGCAAACTAGGGAATAGATGATTACCTTCAGCAAACCTATTAAGACGTTTTGCCAGAAGACGTTCAAAAATTTTAGATAATATGGGAGTTATGGAAATATGGGGCGGTAATCAGTGGGACTTGAGCTACCACAAACACATTTACATAGAGGAGTAACATTACCAATTCTCCAACAAGTGCTAAAAGCTCCTCTTCTTGCTAACTTGCGTAAAATAACAGATAACTTTGGAGCTAAGAAATCTGCTGTCTTTATAAAAAACAAAGGAAAAATACCATTTGGGTCTACACCTCCATAAGCATCAAGGTCCATCACAGAGCTTTAATCTCACGAGATCGAAAAGCTAAACTAGTTAGTTTAGCCTCAGGAAAACAGGAATGAGGAAGTTCAAGTTTTTCATTACTCTGTTTACTGTCAAAAATATCAGCCAAAAGGGTTGCCTTTTCCTTTGGACAGTGAGTGACGGAGCCATCTGGTTTAAGTAAAGGAGGAACTGTTGCATCTACACCAAAGAGTGCAGATTTAAGGGTAGACCACCATTTATGTTCCTGAGTTGTACCAGAGAGGGTTTCCTTTATGATTAAATTGTACTCCTTTTCAGTTGAGGCATAAACTCTCTGAGCAAAAGCTCGAAGCTGAGTATAGTTGTTCCAGGTCAAATCTGATCTGTTACCCTTCCAAAGGTGATAGGCCTCCTGCTTCTCCAAATAAGCACGTCTACAATCATCATTGAACCACGGTTTGTCCTTCATTCGGTACCTTAGCACACGAGAAGGGATACGCCTATCAATTATGTTGACTAGATTCTCATTCAAAGGGACAACAGGATCTACACTATTATATAATTGTGACCAATTCAAGCACAAAAGATCATGCAAAATCCCATTCCAGTCTGCTTGGGATTTCATATAAATTTTACAAGAATATGATATATCAGGGACAGGCTGCTCAGTCTTCACTAATAATGAAATCAAGGCATGATCAGAAGTCCCGACTGGAGAACCAACCTTACTAGTTATAACGCCAGGGGAGTCAGTGTATACGAGGTCCAAGCAATTACCAGACCTGTGAGTAGCTTCATTTATGATTTGCTCACAGCCTGATTCCGAGGCAAAGTCTAAAGCTCTTAAGCCATGGCGATCGGTAGGAGAGATAGAACTCAACCACTCCCTATGGTGAGCATTAAAATCACCAACAAAGACAAACGAAGCCTTTCTATCATCTTCTTGTATCTTAGCCATAATGGTAAGAAGACAATCGAAGATAGAATCATCCATGTCTGGATTCCGGTAGATTGAACACAAATAAAAGTTGTTATGCCTGCCACAAACTTTTATTACCTGAATCTCATGACATCCACATTGATAGCAGGACTTATGAGAAGCAGGGTACTCGGTCCTAATATACACCGCCATTCCCCTGGCCCTAGGAATGGAATCACGTTTCAGCATTATTGGCTTCTTAAAACCAGTTATAAAGAGCTCAGATGAGTGCCTCATATTAGAAACCAAAGTTTCTGAGCACAAAAGAATATCATACTGTCTGGACGCAACTGTAAGGTCTTGGATATTTGCATGAAGACCACGAATATTGCAATACAGAAGACGACATTGACGAAATCTAGGACGTACTGGTCCCGGATTTCGCTCAATGTCTCCAGACAGCATAAGAATTAATAGAAATAAAAAAGAGACATCATACTTAAAAACTAGATTAACAAGAATTAAAACAAAAACAATATGTACAGAATAATAATAAAAGTGATTGATGATATCCATAGACTATAGTAAAAAAGTCGGAAAAACTGGTCAACATGGAGGAGCCGATACACCATGCAAGGCTAAATACCCTCCAGGATAGCCACTTCAAATGGAGAAGGAAAAATGAGGTGTAGCTAAGAAGGAAAAAATGAGGGTAAAACGGAGAAGGAAAAAAGTGAAGCGGAGAAGGGAAAAGTTAAACGGAGAAGGAAAACTAAGGTGAAACGAAGAAAAACGAGGTGAAGTGAAGAAGCCAATAAAAGGTGAGGCAAAAGAAGAAATCGGTGGAACGGAAAAGGAAAATGGAAGTGAAGCGGATAAGGAAAAAGAAGATGAGATGCTGGAAATGAGAATATAGTATTATAAGTGAATGAATAGTTGGGAGTGTAGTTAAAACAAAGGTGAGAATGTATTGGTTTTTATAGTAGGAGGAAAAGAGGAATAGGGAGACTTAATTCGCCCCTGGCTCTGATCAAAGCATCAATTTGGGACGAAACATCCCATATCACGTCATCATTCTCTTCAACTTTTGGTGTCATCAGTGAGATTGGCGGTCTCGTCAACAAATGTCTTTCATGGTGGTAACTATGGAAATGAATCGGAATCAAGGGAGCTTTTTCCCATTTTCCCAAACTCGGATTTGTGATCATTATGGCTACTCGCTTTTTTCGAAATATTGATTGTGCTCCGTTATTCTCTATGTCAAATCACACTTTTTCCAAATTTGTTTCGTCTTTGATGTTATGTCAATGTTTGTATCGTAAGGTAGAATTATTCGTTAATTTTCCTTTCGCGTTGATTTTGCATTTAAAATTGGCGATTTTTCTTTGCATGTTATTGATATTGTGTCTGTCCTCAATTACGTGAAAAATTCGATTAGAGTTTCATCTTAATAAATTTTCTTTTGCGTTGATTTTGCACTTAGAATTGGCGATTTATCTTTGAATGTTATCGATATTGTGTCTGTCCTCAATTACGTGAAAAAATTCCATTAGAGTTTCATCTTATAAATCTATCTAAGTATTAAGGTGACTATGATTTAAAGAGAGATAACATTGAACAACAAAGTTTCAGTATAAAAAATAATTACAAAAAAAAGAGGATGAATTTCTTGCACTTGGAATATGCAGTAGGCTACACTAAATATAGTGATATTGTGAAATGTTTAGTATGACACGATTATGATTTTTTTTCCTTTGTAAAACAAAGCAAATTGTGTGAGTCAGTACTCTATTTATAATGTTAGTGAATGACATTAAGAATTATTAAAAATTCGATATTGAACTAATGTATATGTAAACTTAGAATCTCTTAGTGTATAATAATGTATTGATATATTAATGTTGATTATCCAAATCGTTTATAATCCTACATATCTTATCATTGATATTGAAGCTTTCAATGCATAATGATGAAGTCACGGGTTATTCGGAGCATTTTATTTCAGGAAAATGTAGATTTTACATAAAAAATAACTCTTAAGATAAAACCTATTCATGCGATTTATTTTGCCTTTGAAATATCAAACAATTTTGCCCAAATATATTGAAAATGTGTTGTGCATACATTAACATAGTATAAATGTCATATACAGTATATATATATATATATATATATATATATATATATATATATATATATATATATATATATAATATATATATATATATATATATATATATATATATTATATATATATATGTATATATATATATATATATATATATATATATATATATATATATATATATATATATATATATATATGTATATATATATATATATATATATATATATATATATATATATATATATATATGTGTGTGTGTGTGTGTGTGTGTGTGTATGACCGTGTATGTCCGTATATAGACATGTAAATACCTAGTCAGAATCTGAAACTCGCGCAGTAAGTCACACATTCAAAACAGTCAGGATGTCTATATTCATTAACACATTTCATGCGATCACTGCAGGAGCCATTTTGCACACAGAAATTAATGTGGTCGAGATACATTTTTTTTTTCCATTCCCCTTCTTACCCTCGTTCGTGGTCGTTTTCTTTAGGCCCGTGTTACTGCCTCATAGGCTCCTAGAGGGGAAGTTTATGTGATGTTGAAGGGCGTCATAAGAAAGGAGGGGCACCATTTATTCAGTAAGAAACTTGCCTTACGTCCCATTGAGAACTGACGATGCGCAGACGAATATTTCTTGAGATTTACAGCAGGTTTTTGTATTTTTTCGTCTTTCTATTCTTTCATTTGAGGTTTATGCAGGTTTGGGTCCCAGTTTAGGGTGCGTTTAGAAAATAAAAATTACATTGACAGATAGCTAGAATCTATATATATATATATATATATATATATATATATATA
>NC_090755.1:69829029-69836529 GCF_036898095.1 Palaemon carinicauda
GCAGATCATATATTATTATTATTATTATTATTATTATTATTATTATTATTATTATTATTATTATTAATTGCTAAGCTACATCTCTAGTAGGAAAAGCATAATGCTATAATTCCAGGGGCCCCAACAGGGAAAATAGCCTAGCGAAGAAAGGAAACGGAAAAATTAAATATTTTAAGAACTGTAAACAATATTGAAATAGATATTTCCAGTGTAGACTGAATAGTCAGTCTTTAATGCATGGTCCTGTGACTTCCTTCTGCCATTTATAAGAGACCTATAAACCTTAGAACCTTTAAGAGACGAGAAGTTTAAAGGTACTGGATTGGTGGAGTATAAGTATTAGAAAGTAAGAGCCTTATTACTCAATGTGAGTAAGAGCACGTTGGAGGCAAAGATGAAGGATGAATTTTGTGTGTGGGAAAGGTTGTTTCTACAAACTTTCAGGAGCCATCTGTTTGAATGGTGAAGTGACTTATATTAAAGTATTTTTTTCTCACGGGATCTTTCCAGAATTCGGCAGTTCAAGATGAAGCAGATAACAGTCGTTTCATTATTTTTCATACTGTTGGTTTTCAACCATCAGTAGTTGCCCTTTTTTTCATTTTACAAACCAGTTTATTTAATTTTCCTATTTCCAAATGGATATTTGATAATTCAAAACAATATCAAACAAGTTTTCCCTTATTTAATTGACATCAGTATATTTGTATCAACATTAATAACTAAACTAAACTATACTAATGTATCAGTAAGGGAGTTTCAATCCAAAATGAAACCTGAATGATAATATCCTTACTTTAAATTGGTAATTTAAGTGTCAACAATAGCACTTTACCTTAATGGCATTATTATCTGTGTGCCTATGCCGACAGTAATATGAGTTGAGAATCGGTGGGAAAAGAATTTTGAATTTGTTTTTAATTAATGTTTGTTTTATTAAGGAGCATTAATATTGATGCAATTATTTATTAAGTGACAGAAATCATTTAATTAATGTAGTAATTTCTTAGCTCATTGTTATTATTATTATTATTTTTATTATTATTATTATTATTATTATTATCATTATTATTATTATTATTATTATTATTATTATTACAGTTTGATATTTAAGTATAACACGAGTTTCCCTTTTGTAATGTCATCCCGCAAATGATTCTCCCCCATTTAATGAAAAATCCGGTTTAATCTCGACATTATACTCTCCAGGATCATTTCATTTTGGCGTCTTTGTTGGATAATGTAAAGGATTGATGTTATTAGGGGAGGTTAAATTACCTCTTTTATCATCTGTAGATGTTGAAATATAAAGGAAGAATCCTTTTGAATCCCGAGTCTCTCTCTCTCTCTCTCTCTCTCTCTCTCTCTCTCTCTCAAATGACAGAATCTATCTTTATCATATTCAGGGATACTCTCTCTCTCTCTCCTCTCTCTCTCTCTCTCAAATGACATAAGCCTGTCTTTATCATATTAAGAGATTCCCCTTCTCTCTCTCTCTCTCTCTCTCTCTCTCTCTCTCTCTCTCCGGCTCTCTCTCTTTCTCTCTCTCTCTCAAATGACATGAATCTAACTTTATCATATTCAGAGATTCTACTCTCTCTCTCTCTCTCTCTCTCTCTCTCTCTCTCTCAAATGACATGAATCTATCTTTATCATATTTAGAGATTCCTTCTCTCTCTCTCTCTCTCTCTCTCTCTCTCTCAAATGACATGAGCCTATCTTTATTATATTTAGAGATTCCCTTCTCTCTCTCTCTCTCTCTCTCCTCTCTCTCTCTCTCTCTCTCTCTTCATACGAGGGATATTAGTTTATTCTCCGCCATACTAGTCAAGGGAACAGCCATTTGGAAGTTGCGTCTTCAAAGAAACTCTTCCTCCCTCGTTCCCGAAAGAAGAGTTTCAGGAATGGCGTCCTGGGGATTGAACGCCAATGAAGAGAAAAGGAAAAAAGGTATGGAAGGTATGACGGACAGCTGAGAGGAAATGCGTGATAATAGAGAGAGAGAGAGAGAGAGAGAGAGAGAGAGAGAGAGAATGTCTTAGCATATATATATATATATATGTGTGTGTGTGTGTGTGTATATAAATATATAAATATATATATATATATATATATACAGAATACTTCATATTGTCGTTAAATGTTTTTGCATATATATATATATATATATATACAGAATACTTCATATTGTCGTTAAATGTTTTTGCATATATATATATATATATATTTATATATATATATATATATATATATATATTATATATGTTTTATTTGACGGGATCCTTTATGTCCATGTGCGTAAATCGGATACATTTATGCGTTTTGATAATGTCTAGATTGCTATCGTCCACCGTGGAGATAGTCTCTCTCATAAAATCGATTGAGAGCCAGTGTGGGAGTATTGAGACTGCATAGTATCGATGGGAGCCGTTAAAAATTTATATAAAGTTTTAATGAAACAATCGATTTTTTTTTTTGTTAGGGAATACAAGCTAACGATAGACTGGTTATATGTAAAGCTGTGTTGAGACGGGGGTAGTTATGTCTCTCTGCCTTTACCTGTTTAACATCCATTTGAATTTAAGGATACAAGAGGTCACTGAAATGAATGTGAATAACTTGCGAAGTTGCACGATCATAAAGTGATTGTGTTCCAATAAGCACCAGTATCATCATCATCATCATCATCTCTGCCTATTGACGCAAAGTGGCCTCGGTAAGATTTCGCCAGTCGTCTCTATCTTGAGCTTTTAAATCTGTATCACCCGATGCCAATTCACGTTTGCAGATATTTTGTAGCATTTTGCATATGACAAATCTTTTTTAATATTTTATAATACTTATTTTAGGGCAACCAGAAATCCTGAAATGATAAATATAAACGTAAATAAAAGAAGAAACTGTCATTTTGCTGACGTATGAAATGTAATTAATCCCATGAATCAGAACAAATCGAATATGTCAGGAAATGATCGTGAAGAAGAATAAACTTAATCACACTAAATTTCCCTCGCTTCAGCTTTGCCTGATCTTGATCTTTACTTATACACGAGTAATTCATGGCTTGCGGGAGAAAGATACAAAGAGATACAAGGCCCGAGACTGGAGGATAAAGAATGACTCAAAAAAAAAAAATTATGTGAACTTCCTGGAGAGTTTCTGAGAAGTAGTTACCTCCGGGGGACTAATTCTTAAAGAAAACCATTCTCCGCTGGAGATTGCGGAGTCCGGAGGCTTCATCAGATGAGAATGCAGAAGCTGAAGCAGCAGAATGAAGGAGATAAGAGGAAGGTGTAATTCGAGTGGTAAAGATAAGATGAAGATAAGAGGAAGGTATAATTCGAGTGGTAAAGATAAGAATGTGAGAGGTGATGATAAGAAGTGAGGGGTCATGTGGAGAGGGAAAAAGGAGGTAAAGTGGAGAAGGAAATGGGAGGTGAAGCGAAGGAAAAAGGATGTAAAACTGAGAAGGAAAAGGGAGGTGAAGTGGAGAAGGAAATGGGAAGTGAAGCGAAGGAAAAAGGAAGTAAAACTCAGAAGGAAAAAGGAGGTGAAGTGGAGAAGGAAATGGGAGGTGAAGCGAAGGAATAAAGAGGTAAAACTGAGAAGGAAAAAAGAGGTGAAGTGGAAAAGGAAAAGGGAGGTGAAGTGAAGAAAAAAAGAGGTATAACTAAGAAGGAAAAAGGAGGTGAAGTGGAGAAGGAAATGGGAGGTGAAGCGAAGGAATAAAGAGGTAAAACTGAGAAGGAAAAAGGAGGTGAAGCGGAGAAGGAAATGGGAGGTGAAGCGAAGGAAGAAGGAAGTAAAACTGAGAAGGAAAAGGGAGGTGAAGTGGAGAAGGAAATGGGAAGTGAAGCGAAGGAAAAAGGAAGTAAAACTCAGAAGGAAAAAGGAGGTGAAGTGGAGAAGGAAATGGGAGGTGAAGCGAAGGAATAAAGAGGTAAAACTGAGAAGGAAAAAAGAGGTGAAGTGGAAAAGGAAAAGGGAGGTGAAGTGAAGAAAAAAAGAGGTATAACTAAGAAGGAAAAAGGAGGTGAAGTGGAGAAGGAAATGGGAGGTGAAGCGAAGGAATAAAGAGGTAAAACTGAGAAGGAAAAAGGAGGTGAAGCGGAGAAGGAAATGGGAGGTGAAGCGAAGGAAGAAGGAAGTAAAACTGAGAAGGAAAAAGGAGGTGAAGTGGAGAAGGAAATGGGAGGTGAAGCGAAGGAATAAAGAGGTAAAACTGAGAAGGAAAAAAGAGGTGAAGTGGAAAAGGAAAAGAGAGGTGAAGTGAAGAAAAAAAAAAAGAGGTATAACTGAGAAGGAAAAAGGAGGTGAAGGGGAGAAGGAAATGGGAGGTGAAGCGAAGGAATAAATAGGTAAAACTGAGAAGGAAAAAAAAGAGGTGAAATGGAGAAGGAAAGGGGAGGTGAAGTGGAGAAGGGAAAGGGACGTGAAGCATAGGAAAAAAAAAAGAGGTAAAACAGAAGGAAAAAGAAGGTGAAGCGGAGAAAAAAATGGGTGAAGTGGAGAAAGCGAAAAAGAAGTTAAGCAATAAAGTAAAAAGGATGTAAAGCGGAGACTGGAAAAAGAGGTAAAGTGAGGGAAAGGGGAGTGAAACGAAAGAAAGGGGAAGTGAAGAAGAGAAGGAAAAAGGTGAAACGGAGAAGGGAAAAGGGGGGCGGGAAACGGAGAATGGAAAAGGGGGGATAAACAGAGAAGGTAAATGGAGGGGAAACATAGAAGGGAAAAGTGGGGAAATGGAGAAGGAAAAAATGATGTGTAGCTAAGAAGGAAAATATGAGGTAAAACGGAGAAGGAAAAAAGTGAAGCGGAGAAGGGAAAAGTTAAACGGAGAAGGAAAACTAAGGTGAAACGAAGAAAACGAGGTGAATTGAAGAAAGCAATAAAAGGTGAGTCAAAAGAAGAAATCGGTGAAATGGATAAGGAAAATGAAAGTGAAGCGGATAAGGGAAAAGAAGATGAGATGCTGGAAATGAGAATATAGTATTATAAGAGAATAAATAGTTGGGAGTGTAGTTAAAACAAAGGTGAGAATGTATTTGTTTTTATAGTAGGATGAAAAGAGGAATAGGGAGACTAATTCGCCCCTGGCTCTGATCAAAGCATCAATTTGGGACGAAACATCCCATATCACGTCATCATTCTCTTCAACTTTTGGTGTCATCAGTGAGATTGGCGGTCTCGTCAACAAATGTCTTTCATGATGGTAACTATGGGAAATGAATCGGGATCAAGGGAGCTTTTTCCCATTTTCCCAATCGCGGATTTGTGATCATTATGGCTACTCGCTTTTTCCAAATATTGATTGTGCTCCGTTATTCTCTATGTCAAATCACACTTTTTCCAAATTTGTTTCGCCTTTGATGTTTTGTCAATGTTTGTATCGTAAGGTAGAATTATTCATTATTTTTCTTTCGCGTTTATCATTATGGCTACTCGCTTTTTCCAAATATTGATTGTGATCCGTTATTCTCTATGTCAAATCACACTTTTTCCAAATTTGTTTCGCCTTTGATGTTTTGTCAATGTTTGTATCGTAAGGTAGAATTATTCATTATTTTTCTTTCGCGTTGATTTTGCATTTAGAATTGGCGATTTATCTTTGAATGTTATCGATATTGTGTCTGTTCTCAATTACGTTAAAAATTGCATTAGAGTTCCATCTTCTAAATCTATCTAAGTATTAAGGTGAATATGTTTTAAAGAGAGATAACATTGATAAACAAACTTTCAGTATAAAAAATAATTACAAAAAAGAGGATGAATTTCTTGAACTTGGAATATGCAGTAGGCTACACTAAATATAGTGATAGTGTGAAATGTTTAGTATGACACGATTATGATTTTTTTTCCTTTAATGTAAAACAAAGCAAATTATGTGAGCCAGTACTCTAGTTATAATGATAGTGAATGAAATTAAGATATTAAAAATTCGATATTAGTAGACTCAACCTGAAAACAGCAAAATGTTACTTGAATGTAACGATGTTCTAAGGATTGAAAGAGTAAGTAACAGTATTAAACTAATAGATTTGTAAAGTTGGAATCTCTTAGTGTATAAGAATGAATTGATATATTAATGTTTGAATATCCTCAGTGTTTAAAATCCTGTATATCTTCTCCTAGATATTCAAGTTTTCAATACATGATTATCAAGTCACAGATGATTCAGAGTATTTTATTTCAGGAAAAGGTATATTTGACATACAAAATAACTATTAAGATAAAACCTATTCATGCGATTTATTTTGCCTTTGAAATATCAACAATTTTGCCAAAATATATTAAAAATTAGTTGTGCATACATAAACATAGGTATAAATGTCATATATATATATATATATATGTGTGTGTGTGTGTGTGTGTGTGTGTGTGTGTGTATAGACATGTAAGTACCTACTCAAAATCTCAAACTCGCGCAGTAAGTCAAACATTCAAAACAGTCATGGTGTCTATATTCATTCACGCATTCCATGCGATCACTGCAGGAGCCATTTGCACACACGGATTCATGTGGTCGAGATACATTTTTTTCCATTCCCCTTCATACCCTCGTTCGTGGTCGTTTTCTTTAGGCCCGTGTTACTGCCTCATAGGCTTCTAGAGGGGAAGTTTATGTGATGTTGAAGGGCGTCATAAGAAAGGAGGGGCACCATTTATTCAGAAAGAAACTTGCCTTACGTCCCATTGAGAACTGACGATGCGCAGACGAATATTTCTGGAGATTTACAGAAGGTTTTTATTTTTTCGTCTTTCTATTCTTTCATTTTGAGGTTTATGCAGGTTTGGGTCCCCAGTTTAGGATGTGTTTAGAAAACAAAAGTTATATTGACAGATAGATAGAATCTATATATATATATATATATATATATATATATATATATATATATATGTATATATATGTAAGTGTGTGTGTATATATATATTATACTTGTATATATATATATATATATATATATATATATATATATATATATATATATATATATATATATATCTACCCTTTCTGAGTGGGGGGAAAATATTTATGTATCGCCATCATCAGAAAAGCTGTACTAGTTAGGTCCACCAATACTAGGTTGATTTGGTGTTACCAATCACACGAATATATCCTATCATCACCAATCCGCACTGGCCAGCGTGGTGATGAAAACTGGCCAAACCCCTGACATGACAAAGGGAATGTGTTTGTTCTGCTGTGGAATAGAAACAGATGCATTTGTTGTTGATGATATAAAACCATCATCATTAGCCGTTACTAGTCCACTGCAGAAGAAAGGCCTCAAACTTTTCCTTCCACTTGCGTCTATTTATCGTCTTTCTATTCCAGTTTATACCAGAAAACTTACAGAGTTCATCAATCCATCTTTTCTCTTTCTTCCTCTGGTTTTGCAATCTCCAGGGACCCATTATCTATTTAGAGAAAGTGGCATTTTAGTTTTCATAATCTCGTTATATTTACCAAAAGCTCTCCATCCCATGCTTTTCATTCTTTCT
>NC_090755.1:69841529-69844029 GCF_036898095.1 Palaemon carinicauda
GAAGAAGGTTCCAATGTAGTACTGTCTGGCCAGTCCAAGAACCTAATAACTCTCTAGCGTTAGTATCTCAACGAGTGACTGGTGCCGTTGCCAACGTACTCCCAAGAATAGCAGTTCTAGCCAGAATTAATCGTTGCACTGAAAAAACGATTACAAGATTTCTAGTAAAAAACAGATTGTTAAAAATATGTCATCATTTATTATATGACCCTTTTTTATTGTGGTTTTGTTCATATTCATTCCACCTCATTACGCAGTTTCATATTTACCTCTCTCTCTCTCTCTCTCTCTCTCTCTCTCTCTCTCTCTCTCATATACTAGTGGGTTGTATACACAAGGTGTAATCGGCTACGCCAAGTACAGTAATATCTTGTTGATATTTTGAATAAACATTTTATCTTATTTATAAATAAACCAACATAAATATAACTGTCCATAACCTGAGAGAGAGAGAGAGAGAGAGAGAGAGAGAGAGAGAGAGAGAGAGAGATGCTATGGCCAGTAACTACCTTGTTATGAATAATATTTTTTAAGGGTCCTTTCGGAAACTATAAACATAATACTACAGAGTATATAGATCCAACATGGAACCACTACCCACATCTGAGTTTATGTCCAGGACTGTGGAAGCTCCGTTCCACTCTCACCGTGGACAGCTATTTCGATAAGTAGATGGTGTAGCCATGGGATCTCCTCTTGGGACTGTATTTGCCGACATGTATATGGCAACTGTCGAAGAATAGACCTTCATAGAACACAAGAAGCCAAAAATCTATGAACGTTACATCGATGACATTCATCACAACCAAAAAACAAAGAAGAGACAGAAGAGTTAGCTGACAAACTTAGGAGAAATTCTGTACTTGATTTTACAACCATATACAGTCAAGAAAAATCACCGCCTTTCCTCGATGTCCGAGTCAAACAACAAGGTGACCAATTCAAGAAATCGGTGTAAACTAAATCAACCAACGTAGGACGGTGCTTAAACGCCAGAGGTGAGTGCCCAGAAGTATACAAAATGTTAGTAATAAGTGCTTACGTAAAAATAGTATTCACCCAAAGCAAAACTTAGAGAGATGTAGATGCCGAAATAACCAGAATTCGACAACTGGTAACAAATAACGGATATCCCAATAGCATGATAGAAGGTGCCATAAGGAAGAAATTCAATGAAGTTCAACAACCAACGATGGCAAAAACCAACGAAGAAGACAAAAACCTTATCATCTACCACCGCCTTAGCTTTGGTTCAGCCTACAAAGATGAAACCTCGACATTGCGAGGAATCTTCAATCAAGGTGTGTCCCCAAAAGCCCCGTACCAGAAAGTAAAACTTGTAATATATAACAAGCCCAACCTGACTGCAAGATTCATGATGAAAAACAATACCGCCCCAAAAAGACCAAAGGAAGCTTGCACCAACGTAGTCTATAAATTTTCATGGCCTGAGGAGATGTGTAAATCTTACAGAAAAGACTATATTGGACACACTACCACAACAGTCTGAAGAAGGATGCTGGCCCGCAGATATCAGGGGGCAATAAACCAGCACTATATTGATGTCCACGACCGGAAACCCTCCTTAATGGAATTAATTGATGGGACCCACATCGTACACAAGGAGAACAGACTTATAATAGCTGAAGCTGTAAGCATCGGCCTCCAGGCACCATTTTTAATTATACGCTCCCCTCAAGCAGAAAGTGACATGGATAAACTATATAGTGGTGCAATTCCAAGCGTGCATCTATTATACGTGCGCATATCTGTATATATATATATATATATATATATATATATATATATATATATATATATATATATATATATATATATATATATATATATATGATATATATATATATGTATATAAGTATATAACCAACCAATATCATCTACATAATCTAGGGATCTCTGAATTTTGAGAATTTTCACCTTTTCTTTATTAACTTTTCAATTTTTATAATTTGTATTTCTTTTGAATAATCCCAACATAATTAATCGTAATATTTGTTGAAGCTGATGTATAAAAGGAATTGTAAACTTATGGAAACCAGAAATCACTTGATAAAGACGAAGTTTTGTCGAAAAAGTGCTATAGTGAATAAAGTATGAAGAAAAATAATAATCATCGTTCATTAAACCAAAGGATTACACGTCTGAAAACTTAAAGAAGCTGAGGAAATACGAAGATTCCTGCAGGAAACATATTGACCCCACTTACGCTATTGCTTTCAATGAATATTGCATATATATATATATATATATATATATATATATATATATATATATATATATATATATATATATACATATATATATACATATCTGTATATGTATATGTGTGTATGCTCTTTTTCACATAGGGGAGATTATTTTCACCTATTCTGTCATATAATATTTGAAATTACATTTGTGCTTTTGACTTTCGCTTTCCATTCATTTTTTTCCATCTAGTTTTTCCTTTTCCACAGAATTTTAGTGTCCTATTTCTTAA
>NC_090755.1:69856529-69871529 GCF_036898095.1 Palaemon carinicauda
AACTTGCATTATCTGGTTTTTTTTTTTTTTTTTTTTTTTTTTTTATAAAGACTATGAAGGTGAAATACCCAAATGTTCGATGAGGACGAAAATAGGAATGGGTCAAGTTAATGTGTTATTGATAAGAAGCACTGATTGACTATTTTTTACCGTTTGAGTGGATACAATTATAGTTTTCAAGATTTTTCCCCGTTTTCCACCGATTTTCTGTAGAATTATTCATGGAAGACAATTTTTTAGTACGTCATTTTTATCATTTTCGATAATTTCTGGGTAAAAGTCACCTTGGCTATTAGTTCTTGTTAACCGTTCTGCTCTCTTGCGCGCTGCTCATGCGCAAGAGCCTGGGTCATTGCAAAGATACATGTCAATCTTAATAAAATAATAAATCAAATCGTTCCATTACTCCTCTTAGCTGATTTTTATGTTTTACTGACTCTTATCTCTTTGTGGATGGAATTCCATGACCTAAGTCATTTTGATTGACAGTTCAACCCCCGCTTTGATTTCTTTCTGACAATTCGACCTCTGCTTTGATTTTTTACCTAATCCAAATTTTCAGTTTATATATATATATATATATATATATATATATATATATATATATATATATTATATATATATATTTATATTTATATTCCAACGTGTTTTTGCAATCACCAAGTACGACTCAAATGTTTTTTCACATGAGCTGAAAGTTCTTTGTAGCCTTTCTCGTCATAGTTTGTCTGTTGACAGATTATAGGCGAAGATATATACAGTACAGTATATAGTAGGCTAAGTATCACCGATATAAACGTTTTAAAATTTTCGAATTATTGTTTTTATTATTATTATTGTTATTGTTAATAGCTAAGCTACAAATCTACTTGAAAAAGCATATGGTATAAGCCTGACAGGGAAAATAGCCCTGTGAGGAAAGGAAATAAGGAAAGTGTGGCTGAGTGTAATCTTACGCAAAAGAACCCAAGGCAGTGCAAGACTACGGTACGTAGCCTTATGACACTACCCAAGACTAGAGAACAAAGGTTTGATTTTGGAGTTCCAGTTATTTAAGAATCTATTAGAGCCAACATGAAAAAACGTAAATGAAAGCACCTTGTGTAGTTCAGATTCAGTTTTATTCAAACCGTGGTCCTCTTCGTAAGTATGGGGCCACATTTAACGTATACATATTTACGTAGGATTCTGTCGGAAAAATATTTTTGTAGAAGGAATTATTACCCAATCATAATCATATACATTATATTTTCAACATTGATCAAACCATTGCCCCGGGGTGTTGGTGAAGCCACAATAGGAAATATAAGTTTTGCATAATTATTATTATTATTATTATTATTATTATTATTATTATTATTATTATTATTATTATAAGCTAAGCCATAATCCTAATTGGAAAAGCAAGATGCCATAAGTCCATGGGCTCCAACAGGGAAAAATAGTCCAGTGAGGAAAGGGAACAAGAAAATTAAAAAACTACTAGAGAAGTAATAAACAATGAAAATAAAATATACTAAGAACAGTAACAATATTAAATTAGATCTTTCATATATAAACTATAAAAACTTCCCCCCCAAAAAAAAAAAATAACAGAAGAGAGAAATAAGATAGAATTGCGTGCCCATGTGTTCCTTCAAGCAAGAGACCTCTAGCCCAAGACAGTAGAAGTCCATGGTACAGAGGCTATGGCACTACCCAAGATTAGAGAACAAGAGTTTGATTTTGGAGTGTCCTTCTCCTAGAAGAGCTCCTTACCATAGCTAAAGAGCCTCTTCTACCCACAGCAAGAGGAAAGTAGCAACTGAATGCAGTTGTAACAGCAAGTGCATTAAGGTAGCTCATGTGAGTTATGTACCCCGCTACTCATTGCAACATTGTTTTTTTTTTTTTTTTTTGTTATGAGTGCCACTTCTGGTTTTTTCTGGTGCCTGCGGTAGCTTGCTAAGTATGACCTGTTCTTTTTATCTAGTATACGCTAGGTGTATTTGGGGTAATGAGGACGAACCTCGCATTTTTATTTATGTATTATAACGCACATTTTCTGTGTGAAGGTCATGAATGCCAACAAGGTGTTATTTGCGAAAAGAGTCAGGTAAAGACTTAGGCTTCGAAAAATATCTTATTCTTTGTATATCCAACAGGTACACGACTCTGTACTTTATACAGTTTGTTTATAGCTATTATTATTAGTTATTATTGTATATGAATACACTCTCTTTCTCTCTCTCACTCTTAGTAAGGGCAGCTCATTCTTAATGCTCCATACTGTACTGTATTTCTACTTTTAGTTCATTATTAGATCTTTATATTTCTTTTGACATTATTGTGTTTAATTGTGCTTAATTAAAGCATTTTTTTATTATTATTTTCAATTTCAGGAACATTTTATCAATTAACAATTACGGTCTTTTTTACCTTTGGTTGCGATCAGCTGATCTGAAGGTCCCACTACCGTATCATTATCACCAAAGGGGGCCGAGTCTGTATGCTAATATTTTTTTTTTTTTTTAAATATTATTGCCTTTAAAATGGCATTATTACTATCATTGCAACATTTCTAAATTATTGCGTATGGATGACAAACATCCATTAAACGAGGCGTATAACTTCTTTTAACATGCGGGTATTATTTGTTGGATTGATATAGTTTATAAAACGTCGTCTATATTAAATTTATTTTGGATAAATAATTATTTACTTTAGATTCACCTTACATTTTGTAAACCTAAATGTATTCGTAATATGGTTAGAGCCACAAATATGCATAAATATTGATATCTGCATATTTGTTTATTATCTGGAATTGATATTGAAGCTATTACCTTGTTACTGAAAATAATTTGCCAGGCTTTGGCACGATTTTTTTTTTTTTTTCACCAAAAACTGTGTTGGGTTTCATTTCATTGCTTTGGCTTTGTGGATGATGTAAATTTTGTTAGAACGGTAGTACGCAATTATAATAATATTATAGTTATTATTATCGTTATAATAATAATAATAATAATAATAATAATAATAATAATAATAATAATAATAATAATAATGATTATTATTATTAATTTTATTATTATTATTATTATTATTATTATTACTACTAGCTAAGCTACAACCATAGTTTGAAAAGCAGGATGCTATAAGCCCAAGGGCTCCAACAGGGAAAAATAGCCCAGTGAGTAAAGGAAATAAGGAAATATATAAATGATATGAGAATTAATGAACAATTAAAATGAAATATTTTGAAAAAGGTAAAAACATTAAAACAGATATTTCATATTTAAACTGTAAAAGGACTTATGTCTTTTTATGTCTTTAGCAGCAAGTTTGAACTTTTGAGAACTTTTAATATAGCTGTGGCCAGATTGTAAAAGAATCTTCCTAATATGGCGGCTGGATCTATGGAACTTCAAAAGTACAAATTTACTGCAAATGCTTTTCTGTAGAACAAGTTGATATATGTTTCATTTCATAGTTTATGTATGAATTATCTACTTAACTTTGTTACTAATATTGATAGATCTTATTTAGATTTTTTTTTCATTTATAGTTTATTCGTTATATATTTATTTCCTTTCTGCACTGGGCTGCTTTCCTTGTTGGAGTTTTGGGCCTCTAGCATTGTGCTTTTCCAGTTAGGGTTGTAGATTGGTGAGTAATCTCCCCTATATAATAAAGAGCAAGTCTCTCTCTCTCTCTCTCTCTCTCTCTCTCTCTCTCTCTCTCTCTCTCTCTCTCTCTCTCTCTCATATATATATATATATATATATATATATATATATATATATATATATATATGTATATATATATATATATTTTTTTTTTCTTTCCTGTCACCCTCAGTGTCATCGCCAGACGTATAACTACTCAGATTCTCCCCGTCCATCGGGTAGGGGAGAAACAGTAGTCATGCCTTGGTGAGGGGTTGCTTATGCATGTATGTGCATATCTATATAGATATATATAATAATAATAATGATAACAATAATAATAATAATAATAATAATAATAATAATGATAATAATAATAATAATAATAATAATAATAATAATAATAATAATAATAATAATGACGCAATGTTTATAAATGTTTTGACGTCCATCTTTGTAAGTATATGTTGTAAATTGGGATGTTGGAAAATTTCCATCAGAGATGGTTTATTACCCCTTCGGAAGTTGAATAATCACTTTGCCGTGTTTTTCAGAAATATGTGTTAATGTTTAGATAAAAGGCATAAAATTTTCAATATTGCGAGCAAAGTAAATAGTAATCAATAGCCTTATCAACGAAGTTATGGAACGTGGTTTCAAAGGAAGTACTTAACGGTAATGTTTTATCACCGATAATTTCTTATATCTTATTATTCTAATTAGGTATACCTTTGCATACTCATCCATTGAATATATAGATTTATATTGTCCAATTTTCCTATTTGAATATCATATTACATACAGATAATACATCAGCATTTCTCTCCTGAATCATCTACCAATAGGGGGATATATGTATGATGCTTTTGGTGGTCTCCTGATGTAGTCGGCCGTACATAACTGTGTTGATGTCTTTGGCCCGTTTTCAGCCGCCCCTCATAATTAATTACACGCTAATTAAGGGGGAGGGGAGCTGGTCTAATATTGATAACAGGCCCTAAACACGGCCTAGTTTCATCCACCTACGCTGCTCTTTACCTGCGTTTTCCATTCTTCCTTTTATTGCTTTTCCTCATATTCACCTTGTTTTTCATTCTTCCTTTTATTGCTTTTCCTCATATTCACCTTATTTTTCATTCTTCCTTTTATTGCTTTTCCTCATATTCACCTTATTTTTCATTCTTCCTTTTATTGCTTTTCCTCATATTCACCTTATTTTTCATTCTTCCTTTTATTGCTTTTCCTCATATCCACCTTATTTTTCATTCTTCCTTTTATTGCTTTTCCTCATATCTACCTTATTTTTCATTCTTCCTTTTATTGCTTTTCCTCATATCCACTTTATTTTTCATTCTTCCTTTTATTGCTTTTCCTCATATTCACCTTATTTTTCATTCTTCCTTTTATTGCTTTTCCTCATATCCACCTTATTTTTCATTCTTCCTTTTATTGCTTTTCCTCATATTCACCTTATTTTTCATTTCTTTCGATATTTGACGCCTTTCCACACAGTATTCATTTTGTAAAAAGTTAATATTAAAAGGTTTGATTAACTGTAATGTATAGTCATAGATGTGTCTAAATAAGCATGTTCACAACAAAGCTCTGGTGTTTGTTTCTTTCTCTTAATTGAACTATTAAAAAAAAAAGTTTGCCCAGAGAATTAGAACTTTATCATTAATACCACTTGAAGGATAGATTTAATGAATACCATTATTTATACAGGATTTTAAGAGTATTCCTTGGCCTCAAAACAAAGATTTACTATTTTATGTATTATAGTTTTGGAAACGAAATTGAGAAATACGTGAAACTACCTGGGCAGTGTTTGTTCGTTTGTCTGTTTCATTTTACCTAGAATATTTTTCAATTCATTATAGATAGAATTTATTGAATAGAGGATTAGGTATCTGGCTTAGAAAAGAAACCTGATTTTTAAATGGATTTGTATGCCAGTGTAAGATATTTTTTTCTTTATACTTAGCAGCATATTGCTGGGAAAGCTATTGGTAGAATAATATGATATTTTGTGGAAATATATCTCTTGTAAGGCAAAGGTGATGAAATTTGTAGAACTATTTCTTTTTCCATATTTGGTTTTCTTACTTCGAAATCTTTCCATATGGCATATTTATACACTACATTGTAATGTTTTTGATGGGTGGTCTAAGAGTCAAAGAAACGATGAGAAGGTAAGGGTAAGAATAATTTCACTAAGCCAGGATTTATATGGATTTTGGTCAGCATATTGATTATATTGATATAAGGCAGTATTAATATATTTTTTTTTATATATACTAGAGTAAGAAATGTGGAAAATTGTCCTATGGGCGTTTCGGGAAAAAAAAATTCTTTGGTTTTTGTGAAGCATATGCTCTCTGGGTGTTTTCTATATTCTATGTTAAGTAATTATCATCAATCTATAACTATTAGTAATTATCTAAATTATTTCCCTTTTAAAGGCTATATGATAAGATGTTTAATTTAGATATACAGATTTTACATATCTAAATCCGGCTGATAAATTACTAGGTAGCGGAAGATGAGAAGTGGAACGAAGTATTTGAAACATGTAAGAAACAATAAGATAAGGAAATTCAACATTAAGTATATCATCAGAAAGGGCAACTAAGAAGAGAATAATGAAGGTAAAAAGGACGCAAATCAATAAGCAGAGAGAAGACAAATAATAGAAGTGCAAGAAAAATGAAAGGCATATTAATAAGAATAATAACATGAAATAGAAAATAGTATATAAAGAAGGTGAGCACTGTAAAACAAATGATATAATGATAGATAATTGGGACAGCAGGAGGCGTAGGACAGCTGGAAACAGATGGTGAGGGGGGGTTGGAGGAAGAGGTACCAGCATTCAATGATTCATAAACCTACCTGTCTATCCGAGAGATCGCCAGTTACTGACTAAAGCTGACGAACCCAAGGCCATGAGAGAGAGAGAGAGAGAGAGAGAGAGAGAGAGAGAGAGAGAGAGAGAGAGAGAGAAGGTATGTAGGACGAGGGGAGGGGGGTACTCACGGTACATCTCTAATAGACCGTGGGTGGGGGTAGGGAGGGGTTTAGGAGTTACTGATCATATTGGAGAGAGAGAGAGAGGAGAGAGAGAGAGAGAGAGAGAGAGAGAGAGAGAGAGAGAGAGAGAGAGAGAGGGAGAGAGCATCTTGTATGTCATTGGAATGTGTGTGTGTGGGTGGAAGAAGGGGATGAATGAAAGGGACTCGATGAGGAAAATCGGAGATTGGTGGGAATGACTTGGACGGTGGAAGAGTAGGGGGAGGAAGGGCTTGGAGGCATCTTTTCGTTATTATTATTATTATTATTATTATTATTATTATTATTATTATTATTACTATTATTGTTGTTGTTGTTGATCATCATCATCATCATCATCATCATCATTATTATTATTATTATTATTATTATTATTATTACTATTATTATTATCATTATTTCTAAAAGGTTTAAGTTGCCACCTATTATGATTATTATTAATATTATTATTATTATTATTATTATTATTATTATTATTATTATTATTATTATTGTAAACACCATTTCTCCCAATAATAACTCTCCTTTTTTTATTACGCTATGTACTCGTCATTTCACATTATATATCCTGTCAAAATTTGTAGGTATATATTAAACCTCATAAGCAATACGTGTAGAACATATAAAGCGTAATGGGCCGATATACCCAAGTTTAATTGATAGTCCTAGATATCCATCTAGAGTAGAATTTTCTGTAATATTATTTGATGAAAGAGAAATCATTTCTCTTCGCCAAATAATGCTTCAGTTTTCATCGGGGAACTATTATTGTTAGTTGTTGTTGTTATTGTTATTTTTACAAGGTAAGCTCTAATTATCCTTTATTAAAGCTGGGGATAATTGTTTAACTTATCATAGACTCGCTTAAATTCGAAAAAGAATTGGGAATATTTATTGAATTAAAGAGGACCATGGTGAGGGGTAGATGGTGAAGGTTTGGGCATGCTCTTTGCACTCCCCAAGAGAGATTAGTTCACCAAACTTTCAACTGGGCTCCACAAGGCTCTAGAAGAGATGGAAGACCCAGGCCTACATGGCTGAGGACTATGAAGCATGAAGTAAGAGAGGATGAATGGAGAAGTATTGATTTAAAAGCTCAAGATAGAAATGACTGGCGAAATCTAACCGAGGCCCTTTGCGTCAATAGGTGTAGGAGGAAATGAAGCTATAACCCTAGTTGAAAGAGCAAGATGTTATAAGCCTAAGGGTTCCAACAAGGAAAAATAGCCTAGTGAGGAAATGAAACAAGGAAACAAACAAACTGCAAGAGAAGTCAGATCAGATCAGATTCAGGTTGAGGCTTTGCCTTTGCAACGGCGCCTCTGTGTCTTTTAGTTTTGTGTGTTCCTTATTTTCACTAGTTTTTCTCTTTTCATCCACATTTGTTGTAGTACTCTTATCTTATTTTCAATATTTTCTTCACAAAAAAAGGAATTTTCCAACTGTTTGTGCATTATCTTCTTCGTATGGTTGTTGGAGCTCAATTGCTTTTATTCTTATATCACTAAACTGTGGATAATAAACTACATGCATTAAGGTTATAGAAAACGTGACTCGAACGAGATTTATAATTTCTAGTGACTATAAGTTTTAATGGCTCTCAGAATTATTGTCCTGATAAGTCCTTTAGCCAACAGATTAAGTTTTCATTACACATATTATTTGAACCTGTAATAAATGTAATAATACATTTGAACCTTGTGCAAATAAGCACAGAGGGGAGTGGATAATGATAAAAGTAGCCAAAGCTGTAACTACTGTTATTTGATCAAATATATCTATTTCTGTCAGTTATTTTATTACCTAAAATTATCAGTTTAGGCAAATAACAGTCTGTCGAATTAGGAATGTAATGATAACATATTTGAATATATCAAAGTTATTTTTTTTTTTTGCCGCCCCCCCCCCTCATAACAAGCTTCATTAAAGGAATTTTATTCCTTCTTAAAATTGACCGTATTCAACCGACTTTCATATTATATGAAGAATCACATGACCAAAATTAATATCTGAATACAAAGTAACTTATACATTTAAGCTTACACATAATAAACTAAAGAAGCGTTTAATAAACAACGCATTTCATTGTTTTGGAAACATCATCCAAAGAGGTTTTTTACGAGTCATATGTGTTTAGTCTTTCATTCTTATGTTTTTAAGTTGTAATTTGATAACTATCATGGAATAAATTTATAAAGAACAGACCGCCTCCAATCAGTCCTCTTAGACTTCAAAATATTAATGCTGTAGTCTGGTCAAACTTTTGATAAAAATAAAATAAAACTAAGCTCAAGTCCCTTCAAAGAGACGATGTTTGATATGCATGACCCCGCAAAGTTTAGTGATGAAAAGATTCTTGTAAAACTGGCTTAAACTCACAATTCATCCCACTCGGTTATGTTGAAAGGTTGATCTTATTAGTTGAAACGTGACTTACATCAATTAAGTCTAATACTTGATAGAATAAAAGAATTATTTTCTTTGTAATGGGTTTCTTGTCAAAAGAGAATGTGGGTTTTGGCTTTTATAAATAATTGACGTCAGTGCTATTCACACATCCAACATGTACAGGTAATTATCCCTTATTAAAGTTGTGGATAATTTTTGTACTTATCATAGACTCCATTAAATTTGAAAAAGAATTGGAAATAGTTATTGAATTAAATAGGAATGTTAAAAAGCAAGCATTTCCCAATTATATCTAGATGTAAAATCCTTTATTGGATAAAAAAAAGTTAGTAAAACTGATAACAGAACTGAAAACGATGACAAAAGTACAGAGCATGAGAATGTTGTTGATTTTTCTTAAGTTCATTTTAAATACTATTCAGTATTTAGAAAAGGAGACGCAAGATTTTGGCTTAAGAACTTGCCAAACACCTGATGCAAGAGTTGTGAAATTAATGGCTTGCCAAAAGTCTGCAATAACTGTTGTGAAATTAAGATCTTGCCAAGCGTGTGATGCAAGAGTTATATGAAATATTGCTGAAATTATTATGATGTTTATTTAGTTAATAAAACAATTGCCAATGCTTTTTGTCTTTGTTTTGCAACAGTTTAAGCAGCAATTACTTCCCATTAAACCTACAAGAATATATATTGATGATTTTTAATTGAAAAGTTTAATTAAATATCGGCATTATATGGAGAGATGAAAGTTAGTGAATGTTTTGAAGAGGATCTCAATCACCAATATAATCATTATTGGAACATAATTGCTTGTCATTGAGAACTTCGTCTTTTTCTTTTTTTATGGGGGGGGGGGGGTTAGAAGAAACATGGCTGTTCAAATTTCAAAGTAATTACAGGAGGAGATTTTTCTCATCTCAAAAAGAAGATTTAAAGTAACAGGAATACAGATGAAGGTAAATAGCAGACTCTTGAATTATTTCATTCAAATTTGTCTTTGTATATGATCCATTTTTTATGGAACCTATATCTAAAACTAACAATATTTTTATATTCACTGAAATTATTATAGATGTAACATTACCATACAACAGCAAAACAAGGAACCTAAAACTCATTGATGACATTACATTGAGCGGAAAAAAAAAAACTCAGGTTACATGTTAACTCATATTCGTATTGTGGATAAACACGATTTATTGCTGTTAAATATCAAAATTATTTTAAGTATTTTTTCCGAATAACCCTCAGCGGAAGCCAACATATGTTTAGATTTTCGTTTTCATGGAGGCATTATACATCACCTGGATTTGCATTTGCCAGACGCCTGTTAAATTTGGTCGAGCGAAACATGTACTCGTGATGGGATGTTTTGTCTGAAGAGGAATCGGTTTGAAAGGGGGCGGCCCTGGAAAATAAACTCACTCTCTCTCTCTCTCTCTCTCACTCTCTCTCTCTCTCTCTCTCTCTCTCTCTCTCTCTCTCTCTCTCTCTCTCTCTCTCTCTCTCATTCCCCTCCTGTCAGTTGTCAAATTTGCATTTACCTTTTATCGGCGTCTACCAGGCTTCGTTATGTATCTTCCTTGACGTCTTACTATTGACAGCCTTCCAAAGTGTGTATCTAGGCCCGCCGCGTTCTGCGCTTCCAGCACCCAAAGCGGCACCTGGGCGTTCCATTTATACCGTTGGTGTCATATTTTGTATATTTACAGCATGTATATACCCAGTTTTCTGTATTTCTATTCCTTTGTTCTGATGATGCATGTATCAGAGAAAAGTTAAAAGCAGCCACCCTTTGAGATACTACCGCGAGAGAGTTATTAGGTCCTTTGACTGCCCAGACAGTACTACATTGGATGCTTCTCTCTCTGGTTACGGCTTATTTGTCTTTACCGACACATACACAGAATAGTCTGGCCTATTCTCTACACATCTCATCTTTCCTCATACACTTAACAACTCTGAAATTACCAAACAATTCTTCTTCTTTCAAGAGGTTAACTACTACACTGCAGTTGTTCAGTGGCTACTTTCTTCTTGGTAAGGGTAGAAGAGAGTCTAACTGTGGTAATCAGCTCTTCTAGGAAGACACTCCAAAATCAAACCATTGTTCTCTAGTCTTAGGTAATGCCATATCCTCTTTACCACGTTCTTCCACTGTCTTGGGTTAGAGATCTCTTTCTTGAGGGTACACTCGGGCGCACTGCACTATTCCATCTTTTTTTTCTTCCGTTTGTTATTTAAAAGTTTTTATAGTTTATATAAGAGAGATTTATTTTAATGTTGTTATTGTTCTTAAACTTCTCTTGTAGTTTTACTTTATTTCCTTTCCTCACTGGACTATTTTCCCTGTTGGAGCCCTTGGCCTTATAGCATCCTGCTTTTCCAACTAGGGGTGTAGCTTAGCAAGTAATAATAATAATAATAATAATAATAATAGTAATAATAATAAATAATAATAATAATTATAATAATAATAATAGTAATAGTAATAATAATAATAATTATTATTATGAATATTAATACTAATAATGATAATAATAATAATTAATAATTAATAGCAATAATAATAATAATAATAATAATAATAATAATAATAATAATAATAATAATAATAATAATAATGATGATGATAAGGATTATTAGAGGAAATATAATTTTCTTTTTATTTGGTTTCATTACCCGGTTGTACTTTGAGATGAACTGTTCCACGTACGTACTGATATTCATTTTTGATTAAGTTTCAAGTTTGCTCTAAAATATTGATAAATCTATAAATATTTTAGAGTCGCTTATCTTCTCTTGTTTCCTGTATATCCTTATGTTATTAAAAAAGCTCCTCTCTCTCTCTCTCTCTCTCTCTCTCTCTCTCTCTCTCCCTCTCTCTCTCTCTCTCTCTCTCTCTCTCTCTCTCTCTCTCTCTCTTTTAAAGAGTGACGAAAATGATACTTAGATAATTAATCAGTTAATTTCTAAGCATAACGTTTTTACGTAATGAGCGAAGTGTTAATACAACCTTTTTAGTCAAGAAAACTTAGTAATGAACTAATCCTCTTACGTTGTAATTAAATTTGCCCATATGTAATCTCTGTAATAGCTTGAAAGGACTGGAAATAAAGTATAAAGTAGTTAAATATCATGTAGCTTATTTCTTCCATAGCTCTATGTTCTCATTTTTTTTTTTTTTTTTTTTTTTTTGCTATTCCTGGATTTACCCTTGAGCTTTCTATTCAATTTGATGGAAATCTACAGATAAGATTTATTTGTAGCTAAAAGATTTTCTTTTACTTTCATTCTTTTGAAAAATATTTGAAATCATTGTCATCAGCTTTTATAGTATTTGTTCATAATTATCATTTTTTATTACTTCTGATTTTTACTTTTTGTCACATGAGCCTTCTTTACTTCAAATCATTTTAGTCTCCTAAATTATTAATATTAAAGTCCCCATACATGTTTTTTCTTTCTCATTTCCGTCCATAAACAATCTAAGGAACTTGGATTTGCAACCCATTGACTTGTAACGTATATTTGCACGTAAATGTCAAATCAATTTGATTAAATGTTATCTTCATGATAAGAATATGAAAAAGGGCAAACTGATATTGACACCTGACGATTAGGTTATTGTCATTCATATTCTTAAAGGTCAACTGAATATACCTCCTTCATTACCATATCTAGAAATGTGTAAAAACCGAGCAAACCCGGTATACAGTAGGTATACCTGTTTGAAGAAGGCTTGATTTAACAAAGAAAAATATTTACTTTGAGATTTTATTTCATTAACATTTATTATTCTTTTTTTAATATTATTCCTTTTTTGCCGATTACAATTCCAGATCCCATCCTTCTTCATCGATATTACGTCATTGTAAATATTTTCATATTCTGCGGAGGAAATCCGAGAACAGTATTAGCGTATTCGAATGATTGAGATCTAATTGTCCAGTAGTGTTGTGTCATCGTAACCTTACATGAATCCGTAACTTATACGGTTTTGATTGATCTGTCCTTAACTAGTCTACTTCAGAACAAAGGTCTCAGAAATGTCCTTCCACTCCCGTCTGTTTATGGTCTTTCTTTACCAGCCTGTTTATACAAGCAATTTTTTCTTATTTCGTCAATCCATCGTTTTCTCTTACTTCCCCTGCTTCTTTTGCAATTTCTTGGGACCCATTCTGCCATTCTTGATATCTGTCTGTTATCTTTTATTTTCATTATATGGCCTACCCATAACCAATTATTTTTCTTACATGTTGTTAGAATATCCTCTACCTTTGCTCTTGTATCCATGTTGCACTTTCTGTCTCTTGATGTTATTCCCATCATTATTCTTTCCTTAGGTCTTTGAGTTGAAAATAGCTTATGAAGATATTACTATAAATTCGTTGCATAATCTATGTGATTCTGGATTAATTAATTGTTGAGTAATTGCGAAGCTACTTACAACATTTACGTTTCATCTATTTACAGTAGAATTGGAAGTATTTTGAAATAAGTGGTTCAATGTCGAAGAAAATAGATTTTTAAGGAAATTAACAATTAAGTGATATTATTATTATTATTATTATTATTATTATTATTATTATTATTATTATTATTATTATTATTATTATTACCGGCTAAGCTGCAACCCTAGTTGGAAAAGCAAGATGCTATAAGGCCAAGGGATTCAACAGGGAAAAATATCCCAGTGAGTAAAGGAAATAAGGAAATAAATAAACGATCTTAGAAATAATGAACAATTTGAATAAAATATTTTAAAAACAGTAAGAACATCAAAACAGATATTTTATATGTAAACTATAAAAAAACTTATGTCAGCCTGTTCAATATAAACACATTTGCTGCAAGTTTGAACTTTGGAGGTTCCATCGATTCAACTACATGATTAGGAAGATCATTCCACAACTTGGTAACAGCTGGAATAAAACCTCTAGAATACTTTGTAGTATTGAGCATCATGATGTAGAAGGCCTTACTATTAGAATTAACTGCATGCCTAGCATTACTAACAGAATAATGACTTATTTCAAGTTAAGGAAAGAGTAGGATATTATCTGGTAAAGGGATTTTCTTTTCAGAGAAAGGGAGATATGTAGAAAAAATTGATAGGCGGTAAGAGAAATAGGGAAAACAGTAGATAGTCCTAGAATAGAAATGATTAAGTTAATATAGATGGCTAGTTTAACTACTCATATTATTGTTGTTACTCTTCGTAGAATATTTAATTTTTCCTTGTTTCCTTTCCTCACTGGGCTATTTTCCCTGTTGGAGCCCTTGGGCTTATAGCATCCTGCTTTCCCAACTAGGGTTGTAGCCTAGCAAGTAATAATAATAATAATAACATAATCTCATTGCTTTTATGTTAAGTGGATGTACTGCAAACGCCAGTTACTTGAGTCACGATTAAATTATCATAATTACTTGAGATCTGTTTTATTTATTTGTTGTTATGTTTACACGAATCAGCTGTGAAAATGTGTAATAATAGTATCATTGTTATTATCATGGTGATTATAATTAGATATTTTTATTAGAGACTTGGCATTTTCCCCAAACGGTTATGACCGAAAAGAGGGATTTGTGCTTCCCACTCTCATTTCTGACTTCTGTTGCTATCAAAAGATATATTTTGTGGTGGGATTTCCACCGTCCTTTTGTCTCCCCCCCCCCCCTCAACTCTCTAAACCCCCTCCCCCCCCCCAGACATCCCCCTCTACCTCCTATCCCCCCAACCCTTCATCCCTTTCATTTTCCAATTTTCTGTTTTGAGAGAGAGAGAGAGACGTGTATTTGCTGCCGCTTCCGTTGTTCAGTCAAATGCTTCAATTTCCTGGAATGATACACAGTGTGTTCTCTTGTTATATTA
>NC_090755.1:69879029-69899029 GCF_036898095.1 Palaemon carinicauda
AGAGAGAGAGAGAGAGAGAGAGAGAGAGAGAGAGAGAGAGTCTGCGGCTCACATTCAGCAGAGCCATGGATATTTAATAGGTTTGAAAGAAATATGGAATTTTTCTACACCATACTTTTGAATACACTTTCCAATGGAAGCTTTTGGGATCCAGAAGATCTTAGCTGAAGAAATTTTCCCTCTTTAGGGAGATTCGAACATGGATTCTTTAGACGGCCATAAACCCATGTGTTCCTCCCGCCAGTATTCATTGTGGTTTGAATAATTGCTGCGCCCTGTTTGTATGTTTTCATATCCATATTTCAAGTTAATGGAAAAAGTTTGCATGCTAAGATTTGAAGATGAAACTATGCCTGTATTGGGGGATTATCGTAAAAATCGTAATTTTTAAAACTTTCGAACAGTATGTGGGTATAGGCTTATAGGTTTCTTTATTGTTTCTTATTTATCATTGATAATAGAAACAAATGCTTTTCCTTGGCATACTGTAAGACTGGTTATTAATCCTTCTTTTGTTTTTTGTTTTTTTGCTAATATCCCTTATACTGTATAACGAAGAGCAAATGTCTGACTATATCTATCTATCTCTCTCTCTCTCTCTCTCTCTCTCTCTCTCTCTCTCTCTCTCTCTCTCTCTCTCTCTCTCTCTCTCTATATATATATATATATATATATATATATATATATGTGTGTGTGTGTGTGTGTGTTTTTATCTTTCTAGTCACGCTCAGCGAAATTGTCAAACATATAATTACTTGGTCTCTCCCTGTTCCTCTGGATGGAGGTGAGGGAGTATTTATACCCTTGAGAGAGGTGGTACCAAGAGAGGAAAGGGGAAGGGGTGTGACGGGTCAAATCTGTGTGTGTGCATATCTTTCTAAATATTCTTCCATCATTTTTGACGAGTCGCGTACACTAGTATATTGATAATAATCGTAAGCTTCGTAGATTATCAACACAATATGTTTTTATGTTCCATTGCTATAAATCAAAAGGTACTGAATTCCAGCTTATATCTCCAAAGAAAGGTTAATGAAGTATTTAACTTGATAGAGCACCAGTTGATATGACGTTTTATGCCAGCGATGAATACATATTGGTATTAGTTTTTACTATAATAGTCATTTTTTATGGCACGGTTTACAACATAGATAATTACTAACATTACAATTAATTTTTTTATGAACTGAGGTAAATCTAGTCTTGCTACGTTTCATACCTCAGAGGGATTCTTTCATTCACTTTTTAATGAACAGTTAATTCTAGATTTTTAATCAATATACTAATTACCTATTTTGAATAATGGGAATTCAATTAAATCTTTATCCTTATTTTGATTGGAAAGTCAATCTTTAATTTATGTTTAATTAATTTTACCAACGAGAGTTGAGCTTATTTCTTCATTGTGTTCTTTTTTTTTAACCGATATTGCAATATAGCAATCATTATATTCCAATGTTCTTTTCTTTTAGCTCTACACATGGATCAATGTCCAGGAGACAGACACTCCAAAATCAAATCATTGTTCTTTAGTCTTGTAGTTCCATAACCCATGTACCATGGCCTTCCACTGTCTTTGGGTAGAGATCTCTTGCTTGAGGGTACACTCAGGCACACTGTTCTCTGGTTACGGCTAATTTTTCTTTTGCATACACATACACCGAATAGAATGGCCTTTTCTTTACACATTCTCCTCTTTCTTCATACTCCTGATGACACTGAAGTACCCGAAAAATTCTACTTCATTCGAAGGGTAATTATTCAGTAGTTACTGCCCTATTGGTAAAGATAGA
This sequence comes from Palaemon carinicauda, assembly GCF_036898095.1. Classification (NCBI taxonomy): domain Eukaryota; kingdom Metazoa; phylum Arthropoda; class Malacostraca; order Decapoda; family Palaemonidae; genus Palaemon; species Palaemon carinicauda. The sequence goes on from NC_090755.1 coordinate 69,880,823, forward strand.
AGAGACTCTATATCTATGGTAAGCAGCTCTTCTAGGAGGAGGACACTCCAAAATCAAGCCATTGTTCTCTAGTCTTGGGTAATTCCATAGCCTATATACCATTGTCTTCCACTACCTTGGGTTAGAGTTTTCTTGCTTGAGGTTTCACTCAGGCCCACTATTCTATGTGTTTCCTTATTTCCTTTCCTCACTGGGCTATTTTCCCTGTTGAGCCTTTGGGCTTATAACATCCTGCTTCTCCAACTAAGGATGTAGCTTAGCTAGTAGTAGTAATAATAATAATAATAATAATAATAATAATAATAATAATAATAATAATAATGATGATGATATCAGATTTCTTTCCCTGTAGTCTCGGTGAAGTTCATATCTGTTATCTGTTATCTGTATGGACTGCCATCGGCCTCTCTATTAACGTCGTTCAGTAGAAAGAAATCTCGTGACGGTTGATTTTATCATTCAATCAGTGAACTCCTTTATGGTTTTTATTTTATTCTTTATTTTTATTTATTTTTTTTTTCAAGTGATTTTACTCGGGTTTAATTTCAACAATGAGAGAACTTTACCCGTTCCGTAAATTGTATTGGCTGGGGTGACAGCGTACCAGGTTCTTCCAAAGCCTTCAGTTTATTAAGTCTTTTATTTACTCTAACGAGTATGTATATATATATATATATATATATATATATATATATATATATATATATATATATAGATAGATAGATAGATAGATAGATAGATAGATATTTTATATATATAACATATATATATGTAGATATATATATATATATATATATTATATATATATGCAGATATATATATATATATATATATATATATATATATATATATATGTATATATATATATATATATATATATAATAAGCGTGTGTCATCATCATTACCATCATCAGTAGCATAGCAGTTGTCGTTGCTAGTCCGCTGCAGGACAAAGGCCTCAGACATGTCCTTTCACAAGAGCCTGTTTTTCTTAACTCAAATTTCTGCATGTATGTGCATATATACACGCGTGCACACATATTTATAATAGTTATATATAGTATACGATTATACGGTATATAAACACACGTACACACACACACACGTATATATATATATATATATATATATATATATATATATATATTAAATAGTTAAACTATAATTTTAATATGTTTTCAACATGAGAATGAATGCATTAATTAAAACTTGAAATATTTTGTTCAGTCTGTTCTGGAAAATCAATATATCTTAATATTAGTAAAACATGGAAATTAAATTTTCACGTCAGAATATTAATCTGTAATATATATATATTTTCTCATTTCAAAATTGTTATCAGATCATTGTTATGCAATGGCTGTTTTAATCAATTATGTTTTTTAATATCGATGGATATGAATGTTTTGCTGTTTTAATGTGTGAAGAGAAATCGATGATTTAAAAGCTTAGTTACGTCATAGATGATTGCCCTGTTTTTTTTTTTTTTTTTTTTTTCGTGAATATTTTTCTTTGCCAATGCGTGTTTTATTCTTTTCTTTTGTTGGAAACAGTTTTTAAAATCGTTTAATTGGACATTTCTAGATCTGACCAATCATCCAAGAAAAAATTTTACAACGGGAAATAAGTGCGTCCGTTTTTTAAGCTTATATTTATGGAAAAGGACATTGTAAAATTTATTCTAAATTGGTGAACATTTATATTGATTTTTAATGAAATTTCCTCAGTTTTAAATTTGGGTCTTTTTTTACATATTTGGTTCGCCACAATAACAAAACTACCGATTTTTATAGAACTGATAAACATCTATTGATAATTCATTGACTTCTATTGATGAAATAATTTTATCTCCTAAGCAAAGGATACTAATAGAATTTATTTTCAAGTGCAAACCACAAAATAACGGACAAGCAAATTTTAGCTTCATAAATGTCAGGACCATCGAAAACAGGAAGAAGTTGAGAGGAAGTAAAGAAAAAGGAATAAATTTATGAACTATAGCCAAATCTTTTTAGTGGGGCAGATTTGCACTGATTCGCAGCGGTGCCCTTTTAGCTCGGAAAAGTTTCCTCCTCTCTGATTGGTTGGACAAAATAATTCTAACCAATCAGATAGCAGGACACTTTTCCTAGCTATAAGGGCACCGCTGCAATTCAATGCAAATGAGCCTCATTATAAAAAGTTGACTATAATCGTAAAGGAAAAACGGAAGTAGACTTCAAAGACCAAAGTTTTAGTAAAATCTTGAAAGTTTTTGGAATATTTATATTTAGCAGCACAATTACTTGTCATACTTCCCAGTCTTTTCTATTATAAGGTTTTCTTATGAAATTTAGTAAATTTAGATTGATTATGAGGGCTAGTGGCATTGTGGGAAGCATACTTTTGTAAAATTACTAACAGGAACGCCTTGGCTTTCATGGTTAATCCTTAAACTAAACTTATTTACATCTATATAGTAAGCTAATGATAGAAACGCAACAACCTCTCTCTCTCTCTCTCTCTCTCTCTCTCTCTCTCTCTCTCTCTCTCTCTCTCTCTCTCTCTCTCTCTGCAAAACCGTACTCGTTTTCTACTTGTTTCCTATCCAAGCAAGTCTCGGTGGCCAACTCTCTAGTTTCAATAACTCGCAGGAACAAATTTGAAAGTTAAACACGGCCTAAAATAAATAGACATATGTTCAAAGTCTTCTGCTGAGGTCCAGAGTAATGCAACTTCCACCATGTACAGTAACTAACATTTAGAAAGTTGCCCAGTCCGATAAATAAATTTATAACATATGATAGTCCGTCTTTAAAAATACCTAATGTCAGATACAGTTCATTTCTGAGGCCCAATTCTCATCTAATTCCACTACAGTAGACATTTTTCCCGCATCTTGGTTACCAGACCTTTTGACAAATCCTCAATTAAAGAAGATGCATTTCTGCAGGAAATGTTTCTTGGAATGTTATTAAGACAATTACTGTGATAACGTTCGTTATGGAGAAATCTCATTTACTAAATTCTACTCATAATTTCCTTATACGAAACACTATTTTTGAAACCTTTTGAAAATTCAACGTTGTCTGAAAAGGCAGGGATAATTGTCGTTATAATTCTCTCTCTCTCTCTCTCTCTCTCTCTCTCTCTCTCTCTCTCTCTCTCTCTCTCTCTCTCTCTCTCTCTCTCTTTGTTTGAAAGTTGGGTTATGAGACTTAGATTGGGATATAAGTATTATTGGGAATTTAATAAAGACAAAAATTTACCTTGTAAATATTTGTAAACAAGACAAAAGTCATAAATTGTATCATTACATTATGGAATGCAAAGAATTTGATGGAATCATAAATGAATCCATTGCAGATCTGTATAAACAAATATGCTTTTTAATTAATAATAATAAAATAACTGATTTTATTTAAAAAATGTAAGGGAAACCATATTGTATTTTAAAATAGAATAACTGTGTTATTGGGAAAGGGAAGATATAGGAACACTATACTTCCCTTTTGATGTAAATTATCTCTCTCTCTCTCTCTCTCTCTCTCTCTCTCTCTCTCTCTCTCTCTCTCTCTCTCTCTCTCTCTCTCTCTCGGGTCTACTTTAAGATTTTGCAGATGAAATGGTGGTAATATTAATAATCATTCTAAGTAAGGTCCTTTGTTCGGTTTCTGTTTGGACATTGTTCCCTTGTTTGGGAGTTTCCGGCAACAAAGAAACCCCCTGTTTGCTGGCCTCAGTTGTTTGCAGTGAGAGTTTCAATAGCGCTTTATACGATTTGAAATAAAGCGATAACATTTTGCCCTTAGTCATGCGTGACCTGTAATTCCATTTGGTCTTTATTAGTTTGATGCTATTGTAGTTACCTCATACAATAGATATATTTGATATATGTTATGAGAGAGAGAGAGAGAGAGAGAGAGAGAGAGAGAGAGAGATTCTTAAATATATCAATTTATTCTAGCACTTTGGTATTAGCATTCTTCGTAATATATTCTAAATGCTTGTTTGATATCTGCTTCTGTTATCTGCAGGAAATATATTATTCGTTAAGTACGGGGTCTTGGGAAAGGCAAAATATCACTTGCAACTGTCAGACTATTTCATATATTATTTTTGTAATTTTCTGTTCTTGATATTTTGTTAATTTCATTTATAACTTTTGTTTACTTTATCCTGCTGCTGCTTTAGAAATAATAGATAATGGTATCTGTTTCGTTTTATTAATCGTATTTACGCATCTTACGAATATACAGGTAGATACGTGACTGTAACTAAGATAAAAGTAGTTTTTTTTTTTTTTTTTACACCAAACATGAAATTTGTTGAACAGCAAACCTTTTGACATCCGCGGTATTTTGAATTTTGTTATTGTATAATTGTGTCCTCACCTGTTATATTTTCGGGATGATATATCTTCCTCTATTTGTAAAACGGAAGAATTCTATGATTTTATAGCTTATTTTAATTCATCTTGGATCAATGTAATGAAAATGATTCTAGTCGTTCATTAAGTGACTCGTTGATCTTAAAGTGAACAAATTTAAACCGAATTTTACTTTATTTTGGAGCAATGTAATAAAAATGATTCTATTCATGCATTACTCGTTGATCTTAAAGTGAACAATCTTGAACCCAATTTTACTTTATCTTGGATCAATGTAATAAAGATGTTTCTAGTCGTGCATTAAATGACTCGTTGATCTTAAAGTGAACAAATTTAAACCCAATTTTACTTTATTTTGGAGCAATGTAATAAAAAGGATTCTATTCATGCATTACTCGTTGATCTTAAAGTGAACAATCTTGAACCCAATTTTACTCTATCTTGGATCAATGTAATAAAGATGTTTCTAGTCGTGCATTAAATGACTCGTTGATCTTAAAGTGAACAAATTTAAACCCAATTTTACTTTATCTTGGATCAATGTAATAAAGATGTTTCTAGTCATGCATTAAGTAACTCGTTGATCTTAAAGTGAACAAATTTAAAACCCAAATTTACTTTATCTTGGATCAATGTAATAAAAATGTTTTTAGTCATGCATTAAGTGACTCGTTGATCTTAAAGTGAACATTCTTAAACCCAATTTTACTTTATCTTGGATCAATGTAACGAAGATGTTTCTATTCATGCATTAAATGACTCATTGATCTTAAAGTGAACAATCTTAAACTCAATTTTACTTTATCTTGGATCAACGTAATAAAAATGATTCTAATCTTGCATTAAATGACTCGTTGATCTTAAAGTGAACAAATTTAAACCCAATTTTACTTTATCTTGGGTCAATGTAATAAAAATTATTCTAGTCGTGCATTAAGTGACTCGTTGATCTTAAAGTGAACAATCTTAAACCCAATTTTACTTTATCTTGGAGCAATGTAATAAAAATGTTTCTAGTCGTGCATTAAGTGACTCGTTGATCTTAAAGTGAACAATCTTAAACCCAATTTTACTTTATCTTGGAGCAATGTAATAAAAATGTTTCTAGTCGTGCATTAAGTGACTCGTTGATCTTAAAGTGAACAATCTTAAACCCAATTTTACTTTATCTTGGAGCAATGTAATAAAAATGTTTCTAGTCGTGCATTAAGTGACTCGTTGATCTTAAAGTGAACAATCTTAAACCCAATTTTACTTTATCTTGGAGCAATGTAATAAAAATGTTTCTAGTCGTGCATTAAGTGACTCGTTGATCTTAAAGTGAACAATCTTAAACCCAATTTTACTTTATCTTGGAGCAATGTAATAAAAATGTTTCTAGTCGTGCATTAAGTGACTCGTTGATCTTAAAGTGAACAATCTTAAACCCAATTTTACTTTATTTTGGAGCAATGTAATAAAAATGATTCTATTCATGCATTACTCGTTGATCTTAAAGTGAACAATCTTGAACCCAATTTTACTCTATCTTGGATCAATGTAATAAAGATGTTTCTAGTCGTGCATTAAATGACTCGTTGATCTTAAAGTGAACAATCTTAAACCCAATTTTACTTTATTTTGGAGCAATGTAATAAAAAGGATTCTATTCATGCATTACTCGTTGATCTTAAAGTGAACAATCTTGAACCCAATTTTACTCTATCTTGGATCAATGTAATAAAGATGTTTCTAGTCGTTCATTAAGTGACTCGTTGATCTTAAAGTGAACAATCTTAAACCCAATTTTACTTTATTTTGGAGCAATGTAATAAAAATGATTCTATTCATGCATTACTCGTTGATCTTAAAGTGAACAATCTTGAACCCAATTTTACTTTATCTTGGATCAATGTAATAAAGATGTTTCTAGTCGTGCATTAAATGACTCGTTGATCTTAAAGTGAACAAATTTAAACCCAATTTTACTTTATTTTGGAGCAATGTAATAAAAAGGATTCTATTCATGCATTACTCGTTGATCTTAAAGTGAACAATCTTGAACCCAATTTTACTCTATCTTGGATCAATGTAATAAAGATGTTTCTAGTCGTGCATTAAATGACTCGTTGATCTTAAAGTGAACAAATTTAAACCCAATTTTACTTTATCTTGGATCAATGTAATAAAGATGTTTCTAGTCATGCATTAAGTAACTCGTTGATCTTAAAGTGAACAAATTTAAAACCCAAATTTACTTTATCTTGGATCAATGTAATAAAAATGTTTTTAGTCATGCATTAAGTGACTCGTTGATCTTAAAGTGAACAAATTTAAACCCAATTTTACTTTATCTTGGATCAATGTAATAAAGATGTTTCTAGTCGTTTATTAAGTGACTCGTTGATCTTAAACTGAACAGATTTAAACGCAATTTTACTTTATCTTGGATCAATGTAACGAAGATGTTTCTAGTCGTGCATTAAGTGACTCGTTGATCTTAAAGTGAACAATCTTAAACCCAATTTTCCTTTATCTTGGGTCAATGTAATAAAAATTATTCTAGTCGTGCATTAAGTGACTCGTTGATCTTAAAGTGAACAAATTTAAACCCAATTTTACTTTATCTTGGATCAATGTAATAAAGATGTTTCTAGTCGTTTATTAAGTGACTCGTTGATCTTAAACTGAACAAATTTAAACCCAATTTTACTTTATCTTGGATCAATGTAATAAAAATGTTTCTAGTCGTTTATTAAGTTACTCTGTGATCTTCGTGTACACTTATCATCCCAAATAGGTTTTAAATTCTGATTGTTTAGATTCGCAAGTATTTGGCAAATAGGGTAACCAGTTTTCAAATCTTTCTGGAGCTTCATGAATATTAGCTTCAAAGAAAGTTGTTAATTGATATCAGGGTTTCCATTCATCAAAATTTCATAAATATGTGTAGTTTATTCATATGTTTAGAGTTTAGTATTTACAGCTATGTATGTAGTATATATATATATGCATATATATATATATATATATATATATATATATATATATATATATATATATATATATATGTGTGTGTGTGTGTGTGTATGTATGTATGTATGTATGTATGTATGTATGTATGGAAATTTCAACCACAATGGCATTTAATATCGAATTCTACCTTTGGTAATGTATATGCACTGGAAAGCATTTATCATAAATGAATTTCCAGTGGATATACATTCCCAAAGGTAAGGTAGAATTTGATATTAAATGCAACTGGGGTTGATATTTACATTGATTAAAATCACGATCGTTAGTTTTAGATATTCATGCATATATATATATATATATATATATATATATATGTGTGTGTGCGTGTGTGTGTGTTTGTTAGAATTTTTGTATGTAATTCCCTATATATTGTACATGATCCATAAATAAGGAGAGAATGCTGTGTCCCCTTTCTTCAATGATTCGTGGAACTGCTAAATCTCCAAACACGATACTCTATAAATTCTCTATGGAGCTCTTAAAGTCCCCCCTGGCTGCCGAATTCTCATTCCGATAGCTTTTAGAATTCCACAAGGGAAAAGTTCGTTTTTAATATCCTAATTTTAAAAGTGGAACGGAGCGAAAGAAAAAAAGAAAAAAAAATTTCCCCCTTTTTGTCACTCTTCTAGCGTATGACATTAAGATAAAGATTGGCGTAAACGGATTTGACAATGAGCTTCTCGATTACTGAGCTGAAACAGTCTTCTTTTCTCTATTGTAGACTTGAATATACGAATTATATGGACAGATACATTCGCTATCGGACGCACGCGTACTTGCCTGTTTTTTTGAAGTTAATCATCCTTAAAGTAATTGTCCCCACTCGCGAACTTACGGTTTATGTTGAACAGGCTGACATAAATCTTTTTATAGTTTATGTATGACACATATATATATATATATATATATATCTGTTTTGATGTTGTTACTGTTTTTAGAGTAATTTACTGTTAATTTTTTCTCATCGTTTATTTATTTCCTTATTTTCTTTCCTCACTGAGCTATTTTTCCCTATTGTAGCCCTTGGGCTTATAGCATCTTACTTTTCTAACTTTCTATAGTTTATATATGACATATATATCTGTTTTCATGTTGTTACTGTGTTTAGGGTAGTTTATTGTTAATTTTTTCTCATCGTTTATTTATTTCCTTATTTCCTTTCCTCACTGAGCTATTTTTCCCTATTGTAGCCCTTGGGCTTAAATCATCTTGCTTTTCTAACTAGGGTTGTAGCTTGGCTAGTAATAATAATAATAATAATAATAATAATAATAATAATACGTTGACAGACACACACTTTCTCTAAAGTAAATCTGTGTGTAGCCTTAAGCCCTTTCACGCTCTTACATACTTTTAAAAATCACTAAGAAAATGGATGACGTGCTATTTCTTTTTCATTTTCCCTTCCATCTCTGTCGCACACTAACCTTACCAATAATTCTCTCATACAGTATTAGCTCTCTCTCTCTCTCTCTCTCTCTCTCTCTCCTCTCTCTCTCTCTCTCTCTCTCTCTCGAAGAAGAAGAAGAAGAAGAAGAAGAAGAAGAATGGATGTCAATTTACATTTTGGCGAGTAGCTTAAAATATTGGCTGTCTTGTCTTTGAACTAGGTCTCGTGAATATATTCTCTGAGAGAGAGAGAGAGAGAGAGAGAGAGAGAGAGAGAGAGAGAGAGAAAAGAGAGAGAGAGAGAGAGAGAGAGAGAGAGAGAGAGAGAAGAGAGAGAGAGAGAGAGAGAGAGAGAGAGAGAGAGAGAGAAATCATCTTCTGTGGTGAAAGAGAGAACAAATTAATTTTGTTTTCTCTTTCTTAAAGGGCACCAGAAATATTTTTGTTTAGAAATACAAATTTACGTGATAATTAAATTTATTATCATTCTCGATATCAAGCTTTGCCCCTTTCAAGTCAGTACTTAACCGTCTATTATTAAAGAACTAAAGAATTTTCTTCTCTCAACCCCATGAATATAACCTTTCATTTGGAAAAAGTTGCTCATCGTAACAAAGCACGTAAAATGATTCTACTTCATGATATAAGAATGTTTAAACTCTTTCTTTAAAATTTAAATTAATTACTCCCCTATCATTTACAAAGTTTTTTTTTTTCTATTTTTCCTGTCTATAAAAAGTGCCCCATTTTAATTGTCTTCCAAGGGTGGCGATTTTTGGAAACGTCTGGACCAAAGATTCAACATCCGAAATTTTTCTTTTTCGGGTTGTTTATTTCTATGAAACATCTTAACATATTTTAAGTTCATATTTCTCTCTCTCTCTCTCTCTCTCTCTCTCTCTCTCTCTCTCTATCTAAGGGTGAAATTGTCTTACCCTATTAGAAATTAATTTTTAGTATTTTTCATCTTTATATATATATATATATATATATATGCAAAATATATATGCATCTATAAATTATATGTATGTGTATATGTATATATATATATATATATATATATTTATGTATGTAAATGTATATATATGTATATATGTATATATATGCAATATATATATATATATATATATATATGCTTATATAAATTATACGTATATATAGGTATATCTATATGTATATATACACACACACAGATATATATATATATATATAAATATATATATATATATATATATAAATATATATATATATATATATATGTGCAATTTATACATGCATATCTGAATGATGTGTATATATATATATGTATATATAGAGCTCTCTCTCTCTCTCTCTCTCTCTCTCTCTCTCTCTCTCAGGAATGAACGTCTTTCCCTATCTTCCATCCGTTTGCTGTTGTAGGTTTGGGAGATTCAATCTTTTCATTATTTATTTTTACTATTCCTCTAATGTACTTCCCGTCCTTCTTTTCCTTTGCACATAGATTTTTCCTTTTATCTTCAGGATTTTCTCTTTCCGTATACCGGCTTCCTTTAAGAATATCTATTATTGATAACCCTCTTTGGGAAAGCCAAAGAAGTCTAATTTTCTTTCCTTCAAATGAGATGGAGTTTTTAATGTTCCAGAGAGAGAGAGAGAGAGAGAGAGAGAGAGAGAGAGAGAGAGAGTTAACATTTGCTGTTTCTCTAGAAAATTGGATATCACATTAGTTAGACGAATGTCAGATACAAATTGCACTGTACAAACCTAGTTTCTAAATTAAAGCTAAAAATGTTTTCATGCATTCTAGACAACCCCAAAAGAAATCTAGATTGTGTTTGTGCCTGCGAGAATGATAGAAAAGAAATTGAAAAATACTGGAAACTTGGTGGTGAGGAAACACGGAAGTCCCAAGATTTCCAAACCGTGAGAAGATTGTCCTCGAGGGAACTAAATTTCAGATGAAGAATGTTCACATTTGTACCGCACGTGATTCATACACGCTCATACACTGTAATGCTATTGCTTTTGTTCTCTCTCTCTCTCTCTCTCTCTCTCTCTCTCTCTCTCTCCTGCACTGATAATAGAAAACCTTGTTTAAGCTTGCATGTTTCAGATCGCTTGAATTTTTGTGACATTGTTGTTCTCAACTGCTTGTATATAATCTCGTTATCTGTTGAAAAATTTTGTTTTCATACACCTCGCTTCTATGTTAGCACCTAACAATTCCCCTTGCACATAATTGTACCAATAATAGTTTTTAATAATCCAGTAGGAAGAAACACTATCAAACAAAAGTAAATGATAAGAAAATGACAACGGTGTAGGCCTACTCTGGAGAAGAAATTTGAACTTTTTTTTATTTTTAATAACTTATTTTAATAACGTATTTTTCTTAGCAGAGATGGACAGTTGGCGTTATTTTCTGATTAAGTTTTAAGTGTTACTTGTTCTTTTTTATACTAATTTTTGGGGCTGTTTATGGACAATATTTTAGTTCCGTTATTTATGCCTACTATGATCCGGGTAATTAACTGTAATTTTTTGATGCTGTTATTGGCTTTTCTTTATTACTCCTGAGGATGATTGTCACATCGGAATGAATTAAATGGTAATAGCTTTTACTACACCTTATATGAGAGAATATAGTAGTCCTTCAGTTTCTTAGTATTTTGATTTCTATATATATTCTTTGTGACTATAATTTCCCATATTTAATAGATCTGACATTTTATTTGAGGACTAGTGTCTTGATTCATGCCCCCCCCCCCTTCTCTCTCTCTCTCTCTCTCTCTCTCTCTCTCTCTCTCTCTCTCTCTCTTCTTTTACTTTTTAAGTAATGAGTTCTTTTGCCATTCTGTTGGCTTACTCCTTACCTACTTGCTCTTTGAAGGTATCGCGATTAGTTATTATATTAAACCTACATCACATTCAGTTCGCAAAACTGCTCCAAACAAAATATTATTTTTTTTTATCTTATATTCTAAAATTCAACCTTTATATAAGTGATTTTTTTTTTTCTTATTTTTGTCCTAAATAGAATTCTATATTTGATTTTTATAAAAGAAAAAAATGCATACTTTTATCTCTTAAAAAAAAGCTGATCAGTCATTATATTTACAGCAAATGGTTGGAGCAAACAAATAAAATATTGTTTGTCCTAAAAAAAAAGGAAATGTTTTCACTTTCGCCGAGCTTCAATTAAATATATTTTTTTAAGCTTTTTATTTCTACATGAAATATGAATAGTTCAACTTTGACCTTTATGCCAACTTCAAAATCAATGTTTTTTTTTTCTTTTTATCAAATCATTTCATTTTCATTCCTATTTTGGACATTTATACTTAGCATTTTCTTTTCTTTATTGTTTTATCAACGTGACAATTACAATGACATTTACATATTGCAAGCATTTTATATTTTCAGAAATGAATCATGATTAAGCTTATGTGTGTTTGTGTAAGTGTAATGCTTACATTTTTACACCCACACACACGCACAAGTTCGTACGTGTGTGCGTGTGCACAAAGATTGCTATGGTTAGTGCCACAGCAATATTATTATTATTATTATTATTATTATTATTATTATTATCAACTGCTAAGCTACAACCCTACTTGGAAAAGCAGGATGCTATAAACCCAGGGGCCCCAACAGGGAAAATAGCCCAGTGAGGAAAGGAAACAAGGGAAAATAAAATATTTTAAGAAGGGTAACAACATTAAAATAAATATTTCGTAAATAAACTATAAAGACATTAACAAAACAAGAGGAAGAGAAATTAGATAGAATTGTGTGACCGAGTGTACCCTCAATTAAGAGAACTCTAACCCAAGACAGTGGAAGACCATGGTACAGAGGCTATGGCACTACCCAAGACTAGAGAACAATGGTTTGATTTTGGAGTGTCCTTCTCTTAGAAGAGCTGCTTACCATAGTTAAAGAGGCTCTTCTACCCTTACCGAGAGGAAAGTAGCCACTGAACAATTATAGTGCTGTAGTTAACCCCTTGGGTGAAGAAGAATGGTTTGGTAATCTCAGTGTTGTCAGGTGTATGAGGACAGAAGAGAATCTGTAAAGAATAGGCCAGGCTATTCAGTGTATGTGTAGGCAAAGGGAAAGAACCGTAACCAGAGAGAAGGATTCATAACTCTCTAGCGGTAGTATCTCAACGGGCGACGAGAAACCAAAGTTGGGTATTTAAAAGGTGAAATACCTTCGTTTATATTTTCTCTCTAGTACAATGTGCCCTTGTTGACATGACCAGTTGGTTGTTTATACGGCAAGTGGTCGACTGGTGTGGGCCTTTACCGATGTAGCAAAGATTTAAAAAAAAAAAAATTATTTAAGAGAGCCATAAGGGTACCTCCCCCTGGATATATATATATATATATATATATACAATATATATATATATATATATACTGTATATATATATATATATTATATACACACACATTATATATATAAATATATATATATATACACACACACATATATATATATATATATATATCCTGTCACACAAGGGAGGAGATGGAGTTACCATACCTTGGTAAGAGGATTGCGGAAACCACAATCTCCCAGAAATTACCGAACCACCCTAGTGTAGTTAGGAAATGGGGAGTGAGTGGGAAGGGTAGAATCTGTGCGTGTGTGTGTGTGCATATCTATTTAATTATTAAGATGTCATTTCCGGCAGCTCCGGTACACTAGTGTGTATATATATATATATATATATATATATAATTTATATCGTGTATGTATTTTATATATTTTTACAAATGTTTCCTAGTTTACATTATCAAATAAAAGCAATTTTTAGCCTCATTTCCTCTGGTTTCACCAGTATCATCAATTTATGCCACCTCTGTAATATATCTACATAAATCCCTATACTTGCCCTCTCTGTACATATGTTTTTTATCATTTTTTTTTTCTTCTTTTTGCAAAGTTCCTTTACATTTTATTTATTCATCCACAACAAAAGGGTTCCAGCGTTTATCCGATTACCCATGTTTGAGTAAGATCCTTTTTGGATTTTCTGATTTTGAAAAACAAAAAAGGTTTGTTGTTGTTTTATTCATTTCTGTTTATCAAGCTCCTGTATTTCGTATTGATTTTAGGTCAGGTTTGCATAGCATCGAGTTATCCGTACGTCAGTTATATTTTTATTGCCCAAATTGGCTTTTGGGAGAATAGGTTAATATGTTACACATTTGTATGCATAGAAATGCATAACCACAAACATGAATTTATATGTATTTATATTTTTCTTTGTATATACAGAGGCATATACATATATTATGTTTTTGTCATTAGTTGTATAAACGTTTTGTATTATAATTATTTGCCTGGATTGGGTGGTAAACTCTTGCTAGTAGTAGGTTGGAAAAGGGCACCAGCCACCCTTTGAGATATTGCCGCTAGAGAGTTATGGGGTCCTTTGACTGGCTAGACAGCACTACATTGGATCCTTCTCTCTGGTTACAGTTCATTTTTCATTTGCCTACATATACACCGAATAGTCTGGCCTATTCTTTGCACATTCTCCTCTGTCCTCATACACCTGACAACACTTGAGATTACCAAACAATTCTTTTCCACCCAAGGGGTTAACTTCTGCACTGTAATTGTTCAGTGGCCACTTTCCAATTGGTAAGGGTAGAAGAGGCTCTTTAGCTATGGTAAGCAGCTGGGAGAAGGACACTCCAAAATCAAATCATTGTTCTTTAATCTTGGTTTGGTGCCTTAGCCTCGGTACCATGGTCTTCCAGTTTTAGGTTAGAGTTCTCTTGCTTGACGGTACACTTGGGCACTATATTCTATCTCATTTCTCTTCCTCTTGTTTTGTTAAAGTTTATATAGTTTATCTAGAAAATATTTATTTTAATGTTGTTATTGTTCTTAAAATATTTTATTTTTCCTTGTTTCCTGTCCTCACTGGGCTATTTTACCTGTTGGAGCCCCTGGTCTTATAGCATCCTGCTTTTCCAACTAGGGTTGTAGCTTGGCAAGTAATAATAATAATAATAATAATAATAATAATAATAATAATAATAATAATAATATTGCAATACAATTTTATATAATGCCTACAATATCTAATACTAACCTATGTTTAGACTTGAACAGTTACGTCGTTTGAACATCAGAATTTCATTGTAAATCAAGCAGTCGGAGACGTCTAGTAAATATAATGTAGTTTTTGATACCTCCATTAAAAAGTGTCTTTTACTAGACCCTCTGACACCAAAAAATTAAAAAAATCTATTCCTTTTGTCGGTACCGTTATTTTAGAAATATAAAAAACCGTATTGAAAATAACTTATTTTTCAGGTGATATTAATTTCATCCCTCCGACTTGAATTCTTAGACAATAATTATTCTAGCAACATTATTCAATTTGATGAAAATTTAAATTTAAATTTCGCTCCGAAATCATTTAACTTTGGAAGATAACGCAAAAATAGAGTTGTATAGTTGTATTGTATAATTTCCCTTGTAGTATAGTATATTTTGAATTTTTCAGTAATTGTGATTTCTGTTTTTTCTTTTTTTTTATTCAACCGGTACTGGGTCCAGGAGGCCCCAATGACATTGATTCTTTTATTTTTCTTCCACAAGTCAGCTGATCACTTGAAAAAAAATTATGATTCCTTCCTGTTATGATATTAACTCAGTTCTCTATAATAGTTTCGCAATTTAACTGCTACTAAGAGATGAAGATTATGTGATGGGAGGTCAAGGTGAATTACTCAGTCAAAACAGCTTTTGATTAATCTTAATTGACATAGGAAGGCAAGAAGAATTTCATTTTTTTCTACCATGGTATTGTGAATGAGGTCTGTTCCTCATAGTTCAGTTAGCTTTATTAATTCCGGTACATTTCACGGGAAGCTGAGATGCTTGACAGCTGTACAGTCCTTTGTAATTGTAGGAGGTAACGCTGTGTTAAGTAACCGAGAAGCTGTTGGCAACGCTGCCTGTAAAACAAAGTCGCTGAGCTTGTAATCATGTGATCAAGAGCATTACCATCAATTTTACCAAGTGTTCTTAAGGAAATAACACTATTTTTCTATACAGCATTTCGTAAGATTAATGAAAATGCTTTTGATCGCGTGTTTACAAGCACCGCTTTGTCAATAGTTTCTCATTTGCTAAAATAGCATTACCTACTGTAGTGTATAGCTATCAGACGTCACCTCCACTTTGCTTTCCTTGAAGTGTACCGGAATTAATGAAGGCAACTGTGCATTTCAACAATCAGCAGGTCCTCTGCTTACCTAAGTATTACGGGAGAATCCCAAATGCCAGTAATGCGCCAATGCTAGAGTCGTCTTCTGGATAGAGCATATTTATATGGAAATGTTCTGTTGGTTTTCGATTGATGTAAACTGCTGGTATTTTATTTCTTTTCAAGGCTTTCCAGCTGAATACTTGTGTGTTTGGCCACCGTTTGTTGACGATTGAAATAAACTTATAGTCTTGTTTACAAAAAACCAGGTGGCTTCCTTGTGTGCTGATGAACAGTGTGTGTTCGCCTGTGTGTATATATGCCCAAGGAAGAGGTCGTTTTACGGGTAAATGTCGGATATTCTGTCATTTTTGTTTCTGAAATTGTTTGTGTGATACTGAAAGACGGTTCTGTTTTATAGAAAAGGTTAAAGTTTTTTTTTTTTTTTTAAGGAATCAGTATCATTTAGTCATGAATTTTGAACAGTACAAAAGGACAATTTATCATATCATACGAAAATATTGTTTGCTGTTTGGGATTGCTAAACGTATTCTTGTGACGTACATTTCTGTGATTTTTTTTTTCCGCGAAATCATTATGTATTGTAGATCATCTTTAATCTTCCATTGTTAGGATTTGCAGAACATTTCTGGAAAGGTTGGTCAATTAATGCAGCCTTAAAAAACAACACTCTGTTGCCTCGGAAGAAATATTATTTAATTCAGTTCATGTTCATTTGTATTTAAAAGTTTGTTAAGTTATTTACACGGACGGACGCTGATGTCAGAAGAGCAATGAAATGCCTGGGAATCTGTGTTGAGTTTTATAATGCATTTTTTTCTTTTTTTATTCTGGTTTCTTTTTTGCATAGGAAGTTTTATAAACACTATTTTCAGTAATTAGAAGATTTCTGAATGAGTTGAAAGATCGATATGATATGATTTTCTTGATTTCGTTGGTGTTTGTCAACTAAATCGCTTCCATTCCTACTACTATTGATTGTTTCTGCTTCTAATAGCAACGATGTGGCAAAATGCTCAGCAACCAACGTTGGCTGTTGTGCAGAGACACTTGCTTGAGAGTATACTCAGGCACGCTGTTCTGTCTTGTTTCTCTTCCTTTTATTGTGTTAAAGTTTTTACAGTTTATATAGGAGATATTTATTTTAATGTTGTTACTCTTCTTACAATTTTATTTTTCCTTGTTTCCTTTCCTCACTGGATTATTTGCCTTGTTGGAGCCCTTTGGCTTATAGCATCCTGCTTTTCCGACTAGGATTATAGCTTACCAAGTAATAATAATAATAATAATAATAATAATAATAATAATAATAATAATAATAATAATAATAACAGACACGCACAATAGTCTGCAAATGAGTCCAATGAAACCAGCTTGGACCAATTGTCTTTAACAAACCGAATGTCTAAGAAAAAGGTGGATCCGCGGATCTCCTTCCGAGATGACTCTCCATCTCCGGAGTGGCCGATGGAATCTATTGAAATTGCGGCTTCCCCGATCGAGATGTTGGGATCAGAGGAGATGGTGAAGGAAGGCTCTCTCTCTCTCTCTCTCTCTCTCTCCTCTCTCTCTCTCTCTCTCTCTCTCAGAGGATTGTTTGTGGAAGCAATGAGTCCAACGGAGGGGTCCGACGCTGCAAGCAGACGCTGCCAGGCATAAAAGGAGAGATCACTTACCAAGAGCGAAAGGAATCGTGAATTTTAAAAGACGAATGGGATTTATGCTGTTGGAATGGGTCTCCTAAAGCTAAAGATATGCCCCTGGGAAGGGGGGTCTGGGGGTTGTTGGTAATAGAGGAGATAGAAAGAGAATGGTGGTCAATGTAAACCAAACTTAAATGGAATGGAGAGAATGGCGGTGATAAGTTACCAGAGATGGATGGCTTCTCATCCGTCGTCCGGATTTATTCGTCCTCGCAGGCTGTTTGTGGCCATTCACTGGCTATGAACGTCCTTTTTCTCTTTATGCGTTTTCCATTTGAGTTGTTATAATTTCTTACTTGTTTGTTTCATCTCCCTTTACCTTCCTCCCTAATAGGGTTGTGGAGGCATATTGGAAATGTCCCTATCTGGCGATCGCCGGACTGGGGTTCGAGTCCCGCTCAAGCTCGATAGTTTCTTGTAGTTCCTGCAACCTCACCATTCTTGTGAGCTAAGGATGGGGGTTGGGGAGCTTATAGGTCTACCTGCTGAGTTAT
>NC_090755.1:69904029-69911529 GCF_036898095.1 Palaemon carinicauda
ATGGATATTGTCACTGTTATGATTTGGAATGAATGGAAGTGTAATCCGTTTGCTGATGGCGTTCATTTCAGTGGTAATATATATCAGTTTTAATTGTTTATGATTTATTGTTTTAAATCATATGTTTTGATTATACGGATTCATTGTTAGCTGTTGTTTTAGATTTTTTTCTGGATAAAGTTTTATTTGTTTCAAATAGTTTGTAATTTATTATTTTAAATCTTATATACACTTTGATTATACGGATTCATTTAGGCAATTTGTATAGTTATATTTTATTATAAGTAAAATTTCTCTTACCCTAAATACGTTCATTGGATTTACCTTCAAGTAATATTAGTATACATTACACTATTTTTGTTTGTTCAATTATTCACAACAACTTCAGTAGCACCTTTGTTACATACGAAATGTACAGTTTAATATTCTCGACTCACTCTCACCTAATTTGGCAAAGGTAATGAATCATTACCCTAATGCAGGGTATATAAGGTTGCCGGGGAAATGGCATTTTACCCCTGGCTTCCACGAAATGGTCTCTTAGCCATTTCGCTCAGCGTCCGTTTAATCATTTCAGGCCTGTTTTGAACGGTATACTTTTGTTGTCCGAGACTTAATGGGTCTCCCTGCCTGGGATTATTCAAAGGCTCGTTAATTTTACTATTTTTGTAGTTCCAAGGTCAGGATTTAGGCGTCTGTAAAGGTTTAAGGGTTTAAAGGACACTCATGAATGGCAGAAGCAAGGGACAATGCCCTAGAGATTGACCATATATACAAATGATCAGCGCACAAGCTCGTTGTCCTCCCAAGCTAGGACCAGGGAGGGCCAGGCGATGGCTGCTGATAACTCAGCAGGTAGACCTATAGGCTTCCCCAAGTCCCCCATCCTTAGCTCACAAGGGTGGTGAAGTTGCAGCCACTATAAGAAACTATTAATTTTGAGCATGGCTTGATCTCCTGTCCTGCAGAACACCAGGCAGGAACTTTACCAATATACCATCACAACCCTATTAGCTGTATTAGTTTTAGCGGTTATAATAGCAGTTTCTGATGTGTCCGTGGGTTTGTGCGATTGATAAAATTAAACAAAATTCTGTTTTTTTTATTTCTTATTTTACTTATGAGATTTTCTTTCTGACCAAAATTGCGAAGGAAGATTTTATTCATACCTCTGGTATTTAAAGATAGGAAAAATTAATAAAACATACTGAAGTCAGTACTGTAGTTGATTTGGTCTTTCTATGAATATGTATGATTATTTTTTTATTTGTGTATATTTTCTTTACATAACGATTGCTTATACAGAAGTAATAAGTACTCTCTCTCTCTCTCTCTCTCTCTCTCTCTCTCTCTCTCTCTCTCTCTCTCTCTCTCTCTCTCTCTCTCTCTCTCTCTCTCTCTTTGTTCGCTGTGTTTTCTAATTCCTAGTCATGTTTTTATATCGTATATATATATATATATATATATATATACATATACATATATATATACATATATATATATACATATATATATACATATATATATATATATATATATATATATATATATATATATATATATATATGTACGTTTGTGTATGTATAAAAATTCTTTATTGTACTTCCATTCTTTATTTTCATCAAACCTCTCTCTCTCTCTCTCTCTCTCTCTCTCTCTCTCTCTCTCTCTCTCTTTGTTCGCTACCCATCTCGCTTTCTTGTTATTCTGTTTTTAGTTACATGCACTTTTATCTCTTTTAACTCTTTGTTGCCTTTATCGCTTTTCCTCCGGTTCATCTTCACTACTTTATTTGGTACATTCAGTCGTTCTTGTCTTTGTAATCTGCAAGTGTTACTCTTTTTGTTCCTATATATCAATATTCAGGGTTTATATTTATATGATTTATTTTATTTCATATTTTTATATTTTATGTTTATATTTTTTTCCATGAAAGTAGAGAAGAAGATCCCAAATGATTGGACCCTTAGTGGTTATCATTAATAAGAATAAAATTTGTGAATATTTAAGGAAAAAATCTTACACGAGTAATGGATCAGGAAAACGCATCCCTAATGAAAGAACTGATATTTGTTAGTCTATAAGATAAAGGAAAAAGATTTCCATGGGTTGAAAACATCAGCCCTCGTGTATCTAAGAATGTGTAGGAAAACATTTGTAGCGAAGACTCCCGTTTGACAGATGTGTTAATGATTAGTCTATAAGATTAAAGGAAAATGTTTTCAATGCGTTGGAAACATCAACATTTCTAAATCCGAGAATTTCTACAATGCCATAGAAAATCATGATAGAATAGAACCACTTCCGTAACGAGACTGGTGAAAGAGGCTTTCCCCAACTACAGAAAAAGATTGATAGAATTGCGAGTCACTTCCTTAATGGAGATGGAACGGTTTTCAACAATGATGGAAAAGTCTCAACTATTGAGACCAATGGACGTTTCCTCCATTAGTTGGACTGCAAAGATTTTCCCACTGACGAGAGTGTTTCCAATATTCGTGGGGACAAGAAAAAAAAATTCCCTAGCTAGAAGGGAAATCCCAAGGAAAATATAATTTTATCTGTTATGATTTGGTTGAAATACTGGCATTTAGGTATGGAAAATTAAAGGAAAAATTGGTGTGACCAGTTGTTACTTCCTATTAATGGGGATGTTATGTTTTATACCTGATGGAAGTAACCGTTAGTGTGGCTGATGTGATATTCTTCTGATGGAAGAAATGATTAATGGGGCTGATGGGATTTTCTCCGGATGGGAGAAACTATTAATGGGGCTGATGTGATTTTCTCCTGATGGAAGTAACCGTTAGTGGGGCTGATATGATATTCTTCTGATGGAAGAAATCATTAATGGGGCTGATGTGATTTTCTCCTGATGGGAGAAACTATTAATGGGGCTGATGTGATTTTCTCCTGATGGGAGAAGCCATTAATGGGGCTGATGTGATTTTCTCCTGATGGGAGAAACCATTAATGGGGCTGATATAATTCTCTTCTGATGGAAGAAATCATTAATGGGTCTGATGTGATTTTCTCCTGATGGGAGAAACCATTAATGGGGCTGATATGATTTTCTCCTGATGGGAGAAACTATTAATGGGGCTGATGTGATTTTCTCCTGATGGGAGAAGCCATTAATGGGGCTGATATAATTTTCTTCTGATGGAAGAAATCATTAATGGGGCTGATGTGATTTTATCCTAATGGAAGAAACTATTAATGGGGCCGATATGATTTCCCCACAATGAAAGAAACCATTAATGGGGTTGATATGATTTTTTCCCGTTGAAAGAAATTACTAATGGGATCTGATTTCCTCCCGATGGAAGAAACCATTAATGGACTGATATGATTTCCCCCTAATGGAAGAAACCCTTAATGAAGCTGGTCTGATTTCCACCGGATGGAAGAACCCAAGAAAGACGGGTGCAATAGACCGAAACCCTTCCTCTCCCGTTAATTATTACTTCGGAGTTTTCCCTATTCATGAAACAGAGCTACAGATGGAGCCAATTGGATTTGCACCTCCACTTTCCCTTTTATGGATCCATCGATGTTGTTTTTTTTTTTTTTTTTTTTTTTTATTTTTTTTGTCAGATGGAAAAGGGATATGAATCCTGGCATTTTAACTTCCCCAGTCTATGTCCGTCTTTGTGTACACCTCGACTCGACCGCATAGTAATTAAATAGAAAACTCGATTTGGAGTTTTTATATGGAACTTCCTTTGTGCATTCAGGTGGTTAATTAGATCTCGCACACCGAAATATTCTCTTTATAGTTCGTTTTGCTCTTCCTGTCTTCTCCTATTTGCCCGGCTTTTAAAAGGGTTCTTTAACACATCTTTGTCCGGGAACGTTTTACTTGGGTTTATTTGTTCATCTGTTCATTTGAGAGTTTACTGTTATCTTTATATCTTTTTGATAACTTGCTAAATATAAAAGAGGGGTTGTGGGTAAACACGTTAGTTTGGTTGCATGCGTTTCCATGTTTGTTTTTGCATTAATGTTCTTGGATTATCTTGCAGTAATGCTCTTGACATTTTCATTGAGAATAAGTTTTTTTATTTATTTTATTAATTAACTCTATTCATAATGTGTTGACTTCTACAGAAAACCTGATTAAACATTCTTTATTTATTAAGTGATTACAGCCAAGTTGAGGATATATTTAAATATTTCGGATAACAATGCACGTAGCTGAGCAATCCCGTATTCCGTTTCCATGACCTACTCTTTTTTTTTTTTTTAGCTTCTATTGTAAGGTGGTCAAAATTGATTTTTTTTCCAGCAAAAAAAAAAGTTGGTTAATTGATTAACCGGTTTCTGGCCGGTGGCTTTATGATAAACTAAAAGAAGTTAAAAAACAGTTTCTTGCTTGAGGGTACACTCTGGCACACTATTCTATCTTATTTCTCTTCCTCTTGTTTTGTTAAAGTTTTTATAGTTTATACAGGAGATATTTGTTGTAATGTTGTTACTGTTCTTAAAATATTTTATTTTTCCAAGTTTCCTTTCCTCACTGGGCTATTTTTTACTTGTTGGAACCCTGGGCCTTATAGCATCCTGCTTTTCCAACTAGGGTTGTGGCCTAGCAATTAATAATAATAATAATAATAATAATAATAATAATAATAATAATAATAACTGGAGTTCAAAATAAACACGAGTTTAAATTTATTATTCTTTTTTTATTTTTGTAAAAAACGTTACCGCCCAAGCTTCTTGTTAAATAAAGTTGAAAATGTTTGAAGGGAGACAGTTGCTTGACAGCAGGATAGTACACTATCCTATCGTGAACTATAGGGGAACTCAGTAGAGCGCAGACCTCCGCTGCCGCAGCTTATTTCTCGACCTTTTGCTCGACCTTGACCTTTGACCTTAGCATGTATTAATTGCTGTGGATTTTCATACTCTCAAATATGGACCAAGTTTGAAATTCTGTGACAACGATGTCCAAACTTATCGCTGATTACGTGAATTGGACAATTTTCTTGACCGTGACCTTAACCTTTGACTTTGACCTTCCAAAATTTAATCATTTCCAGCTTTTCTCATAACAATTAATCCCTGCAAGTTTAAAATTAAAATTGTGCCCAGGAAGCTGTTCACAAACAAATACACTAACAGGGTTGAAGACATAACCTCCTGCCAACTTCGTTGGCGGAGATAATAACTAAAATCCTGGTTAAAGGTAGAATTTTAGAACAATGTTCGCTTCAGCTGCCAAAGATGAATTTGCTTCTTAACATGGTATGCAACTGAATCGTGCCTTTGATTATATAAATGAACACTTAGTTGACGTGAAAATTGAATAATTAATGATGCTCTGTAAACAAAACAACCATTTTAAAAGCTGTGAATAAACGTAGCTAGTGTGTGCGACCCGTCAAAAATGAGGGTTTAATATTTATATAGATATGCACAAACATATTCAACCCTTCCCACCCCCTCCCCCTTTCCTAATTACAACACGGCAGTTTACTCAATTTGTGGAAAATTGTGTTTCCAAGTTTACCCCTAAGGGTGCCCCCTCTTACTGGGAAGTGACTATTCCCTTTCCCCATACCCCAGAACGGGGTGACTGGAAAGAAATTTATATATATATATTATATATATTATATATATATGTATATATATATGTGTGTATATATATATATATATATATATATATATATATATATATATATATATATATATTTATATATATATATATATATATATATATATATATGTAAATATCACCCACGAAATGCATTTAATACCGAATTCTATCTTGGGAATACATATCCACTTGGAATTCATTTTATGGTAACAGCTTCTGGCCGGGTGGTGATTCGAACCACCACCTGTACGGCTAGAAACCATGCTGGCAGGGACCCTACCGACTCAGCTATCAAGAGTCTCTCTTGATAGCTGAGTCGGTAGGGTCCCTGCCAGCATGGTTTCTCTTGATAGCTGAGTCGGTAGGGTCCCTGCCAGCATGGTTTCTAGCCGTACAGGTGGTGGTTCGAATCACCACCCGGCCAGAAGCTGTTACCATAAAATGAATTCCAAGTGGATATGTATTCCCAAGATAGAATTCGGTATTAAATGCATTTCGTGGGTGATATTTACATTAATTAAAATCACGTGTGCTTGTGATATATGTTCATATATATATATATATATATATATATATATATATATATATATATATATATATATATATATATATACAGTATATAGACAGACAGACACTTGTTCTTTATTATATAGATGAAATATTTATATAGCCTTCCATATGACAAGGTTTCATTCAGTCGTTAGGAGAAGTGTATGCAAATGAAAGAGAATCAAAATGATAAAAAAGAAAGAAATGAATAGACTTCCTTTAAAAGATGCTTCGCAAGATTTAGATAACGACAGAGGGACATTCATAAAGGTAGTTGAATAACCCTCCTTGGAGATTACTGGCATGATTGGCCCTTGTCAATCAAAACCAGATTCTACCGGCCTGATTGGCGATAGACTAATGTCGTTACGACGTTACAGATTGGCTATTGAAGATTGTGAAGCTATATCTCAGTATTAATTTGCTTCTAAGGACCCCTTAGCCCGTTTTGCGATAGTTCCAATTATACATATCTGATTTCTCAATTTTTCATGTTTTGTTTATTACCTCCGCCAAGGAAGTTATATTTTCCTGTCAGGTTGTTTATTTATTTATCTATTTGTCTGTGTCTGTGGACAGTTTATTTATTTGTGTTTGTGAACAGGATTATTTTTATTTGTTCATTTGTCTGTGTGTCTGTGGTCGTAATTACGTCAAAACTACTCAACAGATTTTGACGAAATTCTCACCATAAACAGATCATGCGTAATGGACGAGCCAATAAATTCTGGAGAAGATTCGGATCCGGATTTGCATTTTGGATCAACATTTCACTTTCTCACCCTCTACTGTACAGTCAGCATATGAAAAGTGGGAGGCGATGTCCGTAGACTTTAGTTAAATGTTGGCAATATTAAGGGTCGGAGGTTTGAAATCTGTGTTTGTTCTTGTTTATTTTAAATAGTTCCCTTCAAAACCTAAAAACCCATTTGTTTATATATACACGTAATCTTATAAGGAAGCTTCCAGTTTGAATGCAAAGGTTGCAGATAGCCCTAGAGAACAAAGGTTTCAGATGTTCATGACCTTATAAAATGAAATTTTTAAAATATGCAGCAAGTTGAATGTATATCATAAGGACAGAGAAAGGTTGAGGAACCAGGGTAAACTTGGATAAAAACAGTTCCAGTTGAGGATCGGTCTTATCTCAGCTTAAAAGAGGTGTCATGAAATAAATAAATATACATATACACGTGGATATATGTATGTACAGTATATATACCTTACATTAGCCCTAGTATAATGGCGCAATTAATTAACGTTTAGTAGGTTATATATCGTTCTTGGCTTACCGCACCTTACTCTACTCGGCTATAAACAGCTTTCAACATCTGCCGTAGAACAAAAAA
>NC_090755.1:69916529-69918032 GCF_036898095.1 Palaemon carinicauda
CGCTGACTTTCGAAGTACAAGTAAATAATAATAGTCTCAAAGGAGAACATTTTTCTCTCCTCCATTCCTTTCAACTTTGAATAGAATTTCTGAGTCGGTTCTTATTCTCTGGGAAAAATAAAGACCGACTTTGAGTCTGTTTTATTTCACATTTTCCTTTTGACTTTCATCTTTTGGCTATTTAAATTCTTATGACCTCGGTCGTGGAGCATATTGTTTCATTGTTTTCTGTCTGGTTTTTGCGACCTCTGGGTGCAGTCAAAATGTTTCATAATTAAGTGGAGTGGAATTCTTAGTTGTGGCATTCGAGCGGTAGTGTGAGTTACCTCTTCGAGTTCTCCGAAGAAATTAACGCGGGATTTTGATGTATTTGATGTTTGAGCATTGTCTTTTGAATGTGTTAGGAAATGCATTCGGGTGTAAAAACAGGTGTACTCAACGTTACATAGAGAGAGAGAGAGAGAGAGAGAGAGAGAGAGAGAGAGAGAGAGAGAGAGAGAGAGAGAGAGAGAGAGAGAGAGAGGTGGCAAATGTAGTATCTCGTATAAGTGTATGGAAATACACATGAATAAATTATTGCCTTGCGCTCAGTTCTTCTTCTTCTTCTTCTTCTTCTTCTTATTCTTCTTCTTCTACAACCTGATTGCCAAGCGTTGAACTTTAAAAGGGTACAAATGTTACCTCTCTCAAAAAGAAGTGCAAAACGCTAGATTCCTTTGTGTTTCATCGCGAATAATCAGGGCAAGGGGAACTTAAATATTCTTTTTGAGCTTTTAAAAGACTCGAGGAACGAACAAGTCGCTCAACTAATACCATTAATTCTAACGTAATTCTAACTAATGACAATGACGATAATGATGAAACTGTTAGTTCTAATGAAGTGCGCTGAGCGTTGCCCTGATTTGGCCAATAAAGAGTATCCATTGAAGTAACTCATGGATGTCATTACTGCTTGATAGCTTTAAAATCATGGGTTTTCTGTGCTTGTTTATTTCCATATGAACATGCATTTCAGCTCTGAGAGATTTCGTTATTTTTTAAACGTAATTTGAAATATTGGTGATTAAAAGTTATTTTTTAATAATGATGAGAAATTACTACTACTACTACTACTACTACTACTACTACTACTACTACTACTACTACTACTACTACTATTATTATTATTATTATTATTATTATTATTATTATCATTATTATTATCATTATTATTATTATTATTATTATTATTATTATTATTATTATTATGGCTTGTTATTCTTGTGTAAACCTTGATGAGGAACAATGTACCTGTGATTGAAAGTCTTTGCAATAATAGTTTTTCAATAATACAGTTATTACTATTATTATTATTATTATTATTATTATTATTATTATTATTATTATTATTATTATTATTATTATTATTATTATTATTGTGTATTTTAATAAGGCATCCAACTAAAGCAGAGTAGTATAGATAGCGTATGGGAATGGTGTCTTATATAATTTGTTCCCGGAATC
>NC_090755.1:69918532-69923532 GCF_036898095.1 Palaemon carinicauda
AGCTAATGATTTTCTCTCAGCCCGTGCAAATAGTGTTTCTCGTGAAAAATTCCTTTTGATATGCCTTAAATTTATTATTATTATTATTATTATTAATTATTATTATTATTATTATTATTATTATTAATTACAAGCTAAGCTATAAAGCAGGATGCTATAAGCACAAGGGATGCGAGCAGGAGAAAATAGCCGCGTGAGGAAAGGAAACAAGGTAATAAATAAACACAAGAGAAGTAATGAACAATCAAAATAAAATATTTTAACAACAGCAACAACATTAAATTGGATCTTTCATATATAAACTATAAAAACTTTAAAAAAGGGAAGTGAAACAAGATAGAATAGTGCATGCCCGAGTGTACCCTCAAGCAAGGGAACTCTATCCCAAGACAGTGGAAAACCATGGTACAGAGGCTAGGGCACTACCAAAGACTTAGAAAACAATGGTTTGATTTTGGAGCGTCCTTCTAGAAGAGATGCTTACCATATGTAAAGAGTTTCGTCTACCCTTATCAAGAGGAAAGTAGTCACTGAACAACTACAATGTAGTAGTTAAACCCTTGAGCGGAGAAGAATTGTTTGGTAATACATAACCTGCAAGCTTAAACTCGTTGCTTTGGCTAGTAGTATCTGGATTGTGGATGAATGAAATTGCTGACATGGTCGTTTTTATTTTTTTCCTGTAACTATCCACATATTTTGGCATATGAACTTCAGAATTTTAATAAGACATCTGTTATCTGATGTTTTAGTCCGTCTTTTTGGAAGGGCATTGACTTCCAAATCTGAGATTTTGAGGTAAGCTCTCGTTTTCTTTGATGTCTATATAATCATGAATAAGGCTTTTCATACTTTTTTATCTGTGGAAATTCCAGAGATTCTGTAAATAGAATTTCCAGGACATAAAAAATGGAAGACGTCTGGAATTTGTTTCCGAGGGGCCCGGGAATTCATTTAGAGTGAGCAATTTGTTAGCATTTGCTTTATATTTTGTAGATGATTTTCAGACAATTAATATTGTGTTATCTCTGTCCAAGCTGCAATCTTTGTTTGATAGGCAAGATGCCTCATATCCAAGGACACCAAAAGAGAAAGCCATCCATTATCAGATAAGAAACTGCGAATGTAAAAGATCCGAGAAAGAGATAAGCAATGAAAAGAAACTTGTATCGATCTGTTCAACAAAAAATACATTTGTAACAACTTTGAACCTTCTGAACACCATCTATTTGGATGACCTAAAATGAGGGAAAAGAAATGGATGTTAATGAATCCATGAATTTATTAAATGAAATTGTGTTCTATCAATGAATCCATTCATTTATTAAATTGAATCGTGTTCTAACAATGATTGCCATGAATTTATTGAATGGAATTGAGTTCTATCAATGATTCCATGAATTTATTGAATGGAATTGTATTCTATGAATAAATCCATGAATTTATTAAATGGAACTGTCTTCTGTCATGAATCTATGAATTTATTTAGTGGAATTGTGTTCTATCAAACGAATCATGAATTTCTTAAATGGAATTGTTGTCTATTGTCGTGAAGCGCCAAAGTCTCCTTATGAATATAAACGTCTGAGTTTTATAAGGTAATTTTATTCGTACCTTATTCCGATGCGCTATCGTCTTCCTTTCAAGTTACAATTATCCCAAAATTCTCGACGCTGACTTTCGAAGTACAAGTAAATAATAATAGTCTCAAAGGAGAACATTTTTTCTCTCCTCCATTCCTTTCAACTTTGAATAGAATTTCTGAGTCGGTTCTTATTCTCTGGGAAAAATAAAGACCGACTTTGAGTCCTGTTTTATTTCACATTTTCCTTTTGACTTTCATCTTTTGGCTATTTAAATTCTTATGACCTCGGTCGTGGAGCATATTGTTTCATTGTTTTCTGTCTGGTTTTTGCGACCCTCTGGGTGCAGTCAAAATGTTTCATAATTAAGTGGAGTGGAATTCTTAGTTGTGGCATTCGAGCGGTAGTGTGAGTTACCTCTTCGAGTTCTCCGAAGAAATTAACGCGGGATTTTGATGTATTTGATGTTTGAGCATTGTCTTTTGAATGTGTTAGGAAATGCATTTCGGGTGTAAAAAACAAGGTGTACTCAACGTTACATAGAGAGAGAGAGAGAGAGAGAGAGAGAGAGAGGGGAGACGAGAGAGAGAGAGAGGAGAGATGAGAGAGAGGAGAGAGAGAGAGAGAGGTGGCAAATGTAGTATCTCGTATAAGTGTAAGGAAATACACATGAATAAATTATTGCCTTGCGCTCAGTTCTTCTTCTTCTTCTTCTTCTTCTTCTTATTCTTCTTCTTCTACAACCTGATTGCCAAGCGTTGAACTTTAAAAGGGTACAAATGTTACCTCTCTCAAAAAGAAGTGCAAAACGCTAGATTCCTTTGTGTTTCATCGCGAATAATCAGGGCAAGGGGAACTTAAATATTCTTTTTGAGCTTTTAAAAGACTCGAGGAACGAACAAGTCGCTCAACTAATACCATTAATTCTAACGTAATTCTAACTAATGACAATGACGATAATGATGAAACTGTTAGTTCTAATGAAGTGCGCTGAGCGTTGCCCTGATTTGGCCAATAAAGAGTATCCATTGAAGTAACTCATGGATGTCATACTGCTTGATAGCTTTAAAATCATGGGTTTTCTGTGCTTGTTTATTTTCCATATTGAACATGCATTTCAGCTCTGAGAGATTTCGTTATTTTTTAAACGTAATTTGAAATATTGGTGATTTAAAGTTATTTTTTAATAATGATGAGAAATTACTACCTACTCACTACTACTACTACTACTACTACTACTACTACTACTACTACTATTATTATTATTATTATTATTATTATTATTATTATCATTATTATTATCATTATTATTATTATTATTATTATTATTATTATTATTATTATTATGGCTTGTTATCTTGTGTAAACCTGATGAGGAACAATGTACCTGTGATTGAAAGTCTTTGCAATAATAGTTTTTCAATAATACAGTTATTACTATTATTATTATTTATATTATTATTATTATATTATTATTATTATTATTATTATTATTATTATTATTATTATTATTGTGTATTTTAATAAGGCATCCAACTAAAGCAGAGTAGTATAGATAGCGTATGGGAATGGTGTCTTATATAATTTGTTCCCGGAATCATACCTTAATTTCATATTCCTTTCTTGGAATATGTTCAATACATCCTCTTCTCTAGACAAAAAAAAAAAAAAAAAAAAGGTATGTGGTTTGCTAATATTTTGAGATTTCTCGGCAAATAATCATATTCATGCCTCGAGTACATTACTCTGCAAATAATACCCCAGAAATGATTTCCTTTAGGCAGATTCATATTGTTATTGATATATTATATATATATATATATATATATAATATATATATATATATATATATATAATGCATACTCCCTCTAGTATTTACTTCTTGTTAGACTTGGGGGAAATTAATTTTATAATGCTTTTTCACTGATAGATTTGTCTTGTAAAATAACCATAATATTCGTTAATAAATGGTTTTTTCGGGTTAACAATCTTTCAGTAGATATTGCGTTAACTTAGTGAAAATATATAGCAATATAATCCCGCTCCCCAAAAACAATACATTCGGTGCGATTTCAAAAACATCGTGGAAGGTAATTGTAAATAATATTGATTTACTACCTTTCGACATGCTGTATTTCACGCGTGTAATAAACTATGTAAAGAAACTAAGTCTGTTCCTCCACCATTAATAATTTACTTTTTGCGTTTTCTTCGGCACCTACTTATCGAAAAACAATAGAGATTTTCCAAACTTTAGTTTCCGAACGAACAGGTTTTGAGGTTTATGAAAATATACACCAGAACTTTGTTTGCATGGTCTTGTTTTCGTCTAGGTCAGTAGGTGGTATCTCGCTTAAAGGTTCGCTGTTGTAATAGGACTGAAAACCGTTAGCTTAGCTCTAGGTAAACACTGAACGACGCCGCATGAAAATCCTTTATTTATTTATATGTTTATTTTTGGAGGCTTTCAAGTATTTTCCCGCTGTTACAGTAAACAACAGTTTGGGAAATCTCACTAATGTGAAACTTTTATTTAAAACATCGCCTTTTTTTTAGATTTTTAAATTTATAAAATGCTTAATCATTCTTAAGATCGTGCTAATTGTAAATTTGTTAAGTAATATATCATTTGCTAATGTTTTTCCGTTGAGTAATAGCCAGGATTGTAATTTTATACCACTGAGTAATATTTCTCGATCTCTCATCCACTATTCGTCCTTATCAAACCATCAGTAAACCAACATTATTTATCAGTGTTTCGTTACAGCATATCACTTGCTCGTCCAATTGGTATTCCTTTATTTCCCCATATATATATCAAAACTCTTTCATGCTTTTCCCAACGCGTGCATACGATCCATACACATGCAACTGAACACACGTAACCGGACAGGTTAATCTCTCGTCTATCAAAGATTCATTCATTGCAAGGGTTTCCATTGTCCCCCTGCATCCTTTATGAACGTCGCCGGGGATCGCCAGTCCACACAGGCCATGCCACATAACATGAAATATCTGGGATGTATTCGCCTGCAAACCTTTGGGCTCGGTTTGAATCCTCATCTTTTGGGAGCTGTGGATTGTAATCTGTTCTGTAAACCTTTTGTACCGCATGGAATATTCGCTGTACGTGAACAGCATCAAATTGTCCGCCTACAGGATCCTCTTCCGACTCTCTCTCTCTCCTCCTCTCTCTCTCTCTCTCTCTCTCTCTCTCTCTCTGTAGTGATTGATTTTTTTTATGAATAAAGAAGTTTAAAAACGGCCAATGAGTGATAGCATCTCTCTCTCTCTCTCTCTCTCCTCTCTCTCTCCCTCTCCTCTCTCTCTCTCTCCTCTCTCTCTCTCTAGTGGTTGATTTTTCTAATGAATAAGAAGTTTAACAACGGCAAATGAGTGATGGCATCTCTCTCTCTC
>NC_090755.1:69928532-69946032 GCF_036898095.1 Palaemon carinicauda
TTTCTGATGCATTTATTTTTATTCGCGCATATCTTTACAGGTTTTTTTTTTTTTTTTCGCCTCAGGATCGCCTCCAAATATGTAGAAAAAATGAATAAGATTTCGAAACTTTTATAATTAGCTTCACTTAAAGAAAATGAGTAGATCCATGCTGCTATGGTTTGAACCGATGTTTATATTCTATTCGTTTATTGATTCCATTCCTCAAATTCCTCGTTAACAATGAGTAATTGAACCCTAAGACCCAAAGCCAAATACTGTCCTTTCAGTGTTCAGCTTCTAATTGGATACCTGGCATTTGAGAGATCTCATCCTCAACCTCCCTGTCACGACCCATTACTGTTTGCCTTGTCTCAGAAGCTCTGAGTTTGTTTAGAAAATTTAATGCTTCTCATTGATTTGCTTTTAAATACTTAAAGGTCGTCCATGAGCGGCAGGGGCAAGGGATAGGTCGTTATTATTATTATTATTATTATTATTATTATTATTATTATTATTATTATTATTATTATTATTGAGATTAAATATATACACACACATGATCAGCTTATAAATCTTTTTTCCACACAAGCTGAGACCGGAGAAGACCAGCCAATGGCTGATTGATTGATGGATGGATTTGGGGTTTTCTGGCATCCTGACATCTAAGGTCATTGACGCTGATATCATTTGTAATATATAAATTATATAAAGGAAATTCAATTTAGAACCATAAAAACAAACAGGTCAGTATAATAGTTAAATAGCTTCCAGAAAACCTGCTTATGAAATAAATCTAAAAAATGCGGCTAATATTGTAGGATCGCTTGTCACTCAGTCATTACAGTTATGAGTCCTCCAATCTCCCCATCCGGAAGTCACAAGGACAGTAAAGTTGTGTTTACGGATGAAAGTGATCGAGCTGTGAGCGTGGTTCAAATCTTAAACCACGGGGCTACCATATCCCCGGTTCAACGACTAGCCATCATCTAGTAACTGATTTGCCTATCAATGTTTTGTGTCTGGCACTGTACTGTATATGCCCAACATATGGCTAAGGCCATAATTTATTATACCATTGGCTATAAGGATTTCACTTTTGTAGATATGCACCATTTATAGAACTCATATATAGAGAGAGGTCAAGGCCAAGGTCATGCATGTGAGGTCAAAAGTCCTTTGTGTCCTTTGTTTTCTTAACGTTCTTTGCTACATATGCAGTTGATCTGCTTCCCGAGGTATATAATAATAATAATAATAATAATAATAATAATAATAATAATAATAATACATATATATATATATATATATATATATATATATATATATATATATATATATCATCAGCCGTAACTACTCAACTGCTGGACAAAGGTCTTAGACATGTCCCTCCATGTTGCTAATTGACTTGCAATTACTACAGTTGAAGATGTAAGCAGACGTACGTGCTTAGTTATTTTAATACTGTCTGAATTGAATAGTGATTTGGTCAGACATAGTATCTACTCACTTGTAGATTGGCCTACGTTGAGATTTTAAAAGAATGTATGTGTTGACAATTGTTAAATTGCCATTATGCAAATGGCTAAGGAAAGAAATGGTCATTGTAAGCTGTGATTTACTAAGAAATCGAATATTTTTTAATTTACTAGTTTCTTGAATCACTTGTACTTTTTGATAATTATGAAGCACTCCTGGTTAATATGATAAATCATGGCAAAGACTTTTACATCAGTTCTAAATACAGTCAGTAAAGGTGTAATGCTATATAGTATATTTTTTTTTTTATTTCTTTTAGTATTCTTTCATTCTAATATTACAGTATAACTGTTTGCATATTTCGTTTCGACGAACAGTTAAGAATTTGCATAGCCTATGTACACAGGCTATACTGCGTTACAGAAAAGGGGATATATTTGCTTTAAATATTTACAAAATATTTGTACCATAAAAAGTACGGAAGCTATATAGAGAAAATACATCGTCCATTTGCAAATGTTTGCCAACCTAAAATCAAGTGGTTTGAGGTCAGTTAACCGTATGAAATGGCTCATCAAATCCCTCTTGTTTACGAAGACCTGAATAGAAACTATCCATTGAGAGTCTTTATTTAAAAACAATTCTTTTTAGATTTTATGTGATGGTGTTTGTTTCACAAATATATGAAATATTTTTTATGCATATGTTCTATTTTTATTTTATCACTGAATAAAAAAACATCATTCCTTTTTAATGGAGGATATGAAGATGTCAGAATAATTAATTTTTTTCCTATCTTTTATACTTATTAAAGGTTTTTAACAGATATTTTTCGCTTGCTTGATCTCAATTACTCTTGTTTAAGATAGATAACTTTTAACCCATTATGACTAGGTCTGGTTTTTATTATTATTATTATTATTATTATTATTATTATTATTATTATTATTATTATTATTATTATTATTATTATTATTATTATTATTATTATTTCGTCAGGAGACCCTCATTTATGCATGTTTGATTGAAAACTATGGCTGCCTCAGTGGCGTTAATTTTATTAAGACATATTTTCTATTATTATTATTGTTATTATTACTACTACTACTACTACTACTACTACTACTACTACTACTACTACTACTAGAACCTTCATCTTGCTTGAAGATATATACAGCTCGCATTTAATGTGTATCTTCATTGAAGATTTATGCAATATTTACACTTTTTACAGTTCGTACATCAATCGACGAGTTCGCTATGATCTCAGATACTAGAAATCTAGAAAGGTCTCCCTTATACGAGTGAAGAATGAATTGATCTTTATACTGATATTGGTTTGGGACATTTCAGTAGCATATTAAAACATAAGCAGAAAGAATCCAACAAACTCATTTTTAAGTTTACATTAGCTGTTGTCTTGCGGACTGAATTATTAATAATATTGGCGTAAATTTATATAAACGTGAAAATAAGCAATTATATTTTTTTTTGTATAGATGCACTTCTTTCCTTTTAGGTTTCTACCTTACTTTAATTGTAACTTGAATTGTCATTGTTTCCACTTTATATATCTGACCAAACATTTTTGTTTGTGTTGCATTATTATTATTATTATTATTATTATTATTATTATTATTATTATTATTATTATTATTATTATTACTCGCTAAGCTGTAACCCTAGTTGGAAAAGCAAGATGCTACAAGTCCGGGGGTTCCAACAGGGAAAATAGCCCAGTGAGGAAAGGAAACAAGGAAAAATGGGATTTTTAAAAAAAAAAGTAACATTACAATAAATAATTTCTATATAGACTATAAAAACAAGTTGAAGAGTAACAAAACAAGTGGAAGACATATAGGATAGAGTAGTGTGCCCGAATGTACCCTCAAGCAAAAGAACTCCAACCCAAGACAATGGAATACCATGGTACAGAGGCTATGGCACTACCCAAGACTAGAGAACAATGATTTGACTTTCGAGTGTCCTTCGCCTAGAAGAGCTGCTTACCATAGCTAAAGTTTCTTCTACCCTTACCAGGAGGAAAGTGGCCTCAATGCAGTAGTTAACCCCTTGGGAGAAGAAGAATTGCTTGGTAATCTCGGTGTTGTCAGTTGTATGAGGACAGAGGAGAATATGTAAAGAATAGGGCAGACTATTCAATGTATGTGTAGGCAAAGATCCTGTTACAAAAGTAATTTATATTGTTAACATATCAAAACTTTGTACATTAGCCTGTGAATTTACTTTTAAGATATATTTGATAAATGCCGAAATAAATCTTCTAGCCTTTGAACTAAAGTTCTCTCTCTCTCTCTCTCTCTCTCTCTCGCTCTCTCTCTCTCTCTCTCTCTCAGTATTGCTCAATAATATAGATCATGTACAATGGTTGATACTTTGACATTGCAATGTGCAAGTAGTAACATTACCGGAAATTGTTCAACTTTGAAGGCTCATATCACAAGAATCATTCGAACTAGTAATGTCAATACGTTCATATCATCTACTTTTCATGAAAAGAAAAGTAATAGGCGTTCTTAAATGGGTAAATTTCACCAATTATGTCATATAGTTTATCAGGCCAGAACAGCGAGCGTCTTTTTAAGGATTTTTCAGATTTGAAAGTTTCGCGTCATTTTCTTTTTATTTGAAATTTGATTAGACAATTCATTGGATTAAGTACAAACACTATTACAAAATGGACATGTTTTAATAATTACACACACACACACACACACACACACATATATATATATATATATATATATATATATATATATATATAGTTTAAGTGCGTATATAACCATACCACACACACATATACAGTATACGTACACACACAGACACACACACACACATATATATATATATATATATATATATATATATATATATATATATGTGTGTGTGTGTGTGTGTGTGTGTGTGTGTGTATTAATCTTTCATGCCACGCTGAACGCCATTGTCAAACGTATGACTACTTGGTCTCTCCATGGCCCTCGGGTGTGGTGTGAGTGTGTGTAGTCATAACTATGGTGAGAGGGGGTATGCCGAGAGGCAATTAGGAAAGAGGGAGAGGGTGGGAAAGGTTCACTATGTGTGTGCGCATAGCTATCTAATTTTTGACGGGTCGTGTTCATTAGTGCGCATATTTGTGCGTGTGTATGTTCGCTCTGTATCGTAGTCCATGTTACGTCATTCCATTATTAGAGAAACTGTATTTGACCTTAACTAATGAACAATTAGGTGAGTGCAGTTTATGTCCTATTACGTCGTTATGGTAAATTCCGTGTCATGTATGTGATTGAGCCATTGATACATGAACAAAACCGTGATTTGAAGTTCCTTTGATCAAATGTCCTAATTGAATGCATTGTCATCACTCTGTAAAGTGAATTGCCAATGTTTGGGCGAATATAAGCTTGGATTGTTGTAGGTCACTCGTGATTAGCGATATTCGTATCGGTTTTTTATATAAGGATTTTTTTTTTCAGTCTTATTGTCTGATAGGTTTTTAATTTTGAGAGTGATGGGTGATACATTGATTTTCAATGGGTGTAATACTATTCCAGTTAGATTCTTCAACAAACAAAAGTGGAAATAGTAGCGATGCAACAACATAAGCTAACACAGAAAAAGAGAAATTTACTTTTGTAGAACAGGGGTATAATGAAGTATGCCTTTATTTATTTTTTTTTTTTTTTTGACAAGCAAAGACATCGAAAATATTTTACTGCAGACAAAGAGGCCGATCTAGATTGGTGTACAGAAAAGTATATCAATTAACAATCAATACATCCAGACATAGAATGGCTTTTGAAAAGCAAAGGCGTGAAGAAATGTAACTTTTCACGAGCAATACCATAAAAATTCGTCTGAATTTGAACAAGTAATATAAATTGTCAACCTCTGTCCTAATGCGCTCTACGCTCTACTTATATACCCAGGATTTTATCTTCTTGTAGCATATTATATTGGAGAGAGTTTTATCGAATAAATATTTATAGAATTCTATGCCTACACACACGCAGACGCGCGTGTGCACACGCATATATATATATATATATATATATGCATATATATATATATATATATATATATATATGTGTGTGTGTGTGTATATATATATATATATATATATATATATATATATATATATATGTGTGTGTGTGTGCGTGTGTGTGTGTGTGTGTAGCTTCGTATAATTAATTCTGAATTTTATTGAAGCTTGTTAAAGTAAATATGAATTAGAGTTGCCCTCTTTAATCACAGTGCCATAGTTAATCTTTCATTTGTCATAAATATCAATCTCAAGATATGTGGGATGTGGATAGTAGTTTTTTTTTTTTTAGGCAAATACTATGCATGAAATTTTAATAATAAAACGTGTACTGAACCCGTAGGTAAGGTTGCGTAAAATTGTAGAATCTTGATATGTGGCACGAGAAGCCCGTAGACTTTTACACACTTACGACCTCGATGCTACTTTCTATCTTCTTTTTCTCTGACGTCTGCTCTCTCTCTCTCTCTCTCTCTCTCTCTCTCTCTCTCTCTCTTCTTGTCAATGGAGCTTATGACTGTATAGCAGGAGTCAGGCAATCTCCTGTTTTCTTCAAAGGTTCCTTCTAGTCTACACCATGGTCAAGATGACGACAATGTCAGCCGGATGACTCTGTTGTTTGATATGTAACTGTCCATTGCTTGAGACAGATGTAGTATATGAACGCCTGACCCCGGGTCAGCCTATAAGGTCGGACATACCTTGCTGATACTTGACTGCAGGATTCGACTGGACTAGACATTGTTCCAATCATCCTTTGTTTATACGGTGGATTTCAGGGAGTTTTTCAACATGGCGACTCTTCTCAAAATGGTGACCGATCACGTGATCGGACCTCCAGCGACGCACTTCATTCTAAAGGAATTTGGGTGTTTATCAGACCTGAGCGCATAACATTTCAACGACCTGTTTTCGTTTCCCGATGTTGCGGTGCTTAAAATTTTTGTGCCAACACACTTTGGCTGGTTGTTATGAATCAAAACTGATTTATTTTTTACAAAAACGCGATATCAACACACTAACCACTCGGTTTGAGTCTCTCTCATCTAATGTGTCTCCCCCTCGTAATGTACTTGTTCACGAAACATTGATAATTCATCTCTCTCTCTCTCTCTCTCTCTCTCTCTCTCTCTCTCTCTCTCTCTCTCTCTCTCTCTCGACATATATGTATATATATATATATATATATATATATATATATATATATATATAGTTAGTGTTATTTGAAAGTTATCCATTCCTAAAAATATTCGCTCATAATATACCAAACATCCAGTCATATAGATCAGAAGAATTGGGCAATCGAAACAATTTGCTTTCCTGATTATGAAAAACGCAAGGTTAAATATTTACGGCTTTCATTGTGCAATCGTGCAACATTGCTTTTTGTTTATGTGACCATGAGCTTTTTTCCGGAATTGTTTTCCTAAATAAAAAGTCATCGATTTCAACCATCTCTTGATTTAATTGCCTTTATAGTTACCCAAGTGGCCTTTTCGACAGTGATTTTTGACAAGGTTAGGTTTAAAGGTCGCTCATGAATGGCAGAGGCAAGGGATAGTTACATTGCCCTATTGAGCGGGACATTGCCCTAGCGACTAACCATATATACATATGATAATCGCCCAAGCCCCCTCTCTACCCAAGCTAGGACCAAGGAGGGCCAGGCAATGGCTGCTAATGACTGGGCAGATAGATCTATAGGTTCTCCCAAACCCGCATCCTTATCTCACAAGGATGATGAGGTCGCAGCTACCAAAGAACTAACGAGTTTGAGCGGGACTCGATCCCCAGCCTGGCGTTCACCAGTCAGGAACGTCACTACATCGGCCACCACATCGTGTTTGGTTAGACTACTGTTTAATCTTTCTTTTATTTTGAATTGGATACAGATTCAAACTTTAAATGTTTAGTTTGTTGAACTTTAGTTGAAGAAAAGTATTGTTGTATGCGAAGATTTGATTATATATTGTGCAATGGTAGAAAATAATGAATGATATTTCTTTTTTCACAACATCGAAGGAGTTATTAGTTTGCTGAACTGCTGTTACAGAGAATTTTGGAACTGTTATTTAGAACTATTCATATTAGGAGAATTTTCTTTTTTTCTTGATGCTTATAAGAGATTTACTATTAGAATCCTCCTTCAATATCAGGGATTATATAATCTGGCAATGAAATTAGCATCAAGGAATATGACTTATTTTTAATTTTCCTGTTTCTGAAATCGCATATTTATAATGATGAAAAATATAATGCTTTTTGAAAACATGTAAAGTCTAATGTTGCTTTGTTCATAAGGAATAGATTTAAATTAACAAGAATATGCTATGAAAGAGAGTGGATGTCGACATGAAATTACTATGAAAAAAGTAATTAAATTTACCATCAAGACAGTGGATGAGATAGAATAATAGATTAATTATAATCGTATGAAAATGAAAGAATGAAAGATATATTCCAGTAACGATCATATTGAATGTAAAGACTTGTCACCCTTAACTTAGTAATATTAACACATAATATGAATTAAAAGTCCACGTCGTTTTGATACTAATTTGAAATGATCCCATCTAAATTGATGTTGGGGTCGGCTGTTTAATTTCCTGTTGAATTGGATATAAAATAATAAGGAAATTATTTACTTTAATTTTATTACAAAACAATGTGTACGTTTTAGTGAGAAGCAGAGATACAAATTCGAAAACAATATTTAGCCAAAAACATTAAAATATAATTCTGTCTATCTTATTATCTATCTATCTGTGAGTCTATAGGTCTATATATCTCTCTAAAAACACAAATTCGAAGACAATATTTAGCCACAAATATAAGAGTATATTTCGGTCTATCTTATTACCTATCTATCAATGAGTCTGTCGGTCTATATATCTATCGAGAAACACAAATTCGAAGACAATATTTAGCCACAAAAATAAGACCATATTTCGGTCTATCTTATTATCTATCAATCTATGAGTATATCGGTCTAGAAACACAAATTCGAAAAGAATCTTTTGTTACAAAAATTAGAGTATGTTTCTGCCTATCTTATTATC
Source organism: Palaemon carinicauda (assembly GCF_036898095.1). Taxonomy (NCBI): domain Eukaryota; kingdom Metazoa; phylum Arthropoda; class Malacostraca; order Decapoda; family Palaemonidae; genus Palaemon; species Palaemon carinicauda. Next base: position 69,937,110 of record NC_090755.1, read on the forward strand.
TATCTATCTATGAGTCTATCGGTCGATATATCTATCTAGAAACTTACAAATTTGAAAAGAGTCTTTTGCTACAAAAATTAGAGTATGTTTCAGTCTATCTAATCTATCTATCTATCTATGCATCTACCTATCTATGCATCTATCTATCTGCCTATCTATCAAAGGCAGACAACGCATTACCACCTTATATACCTGGTGCGATAATACCTTGTGTTATTTTTCCGCTCGCTCGCCGCCACCCGAACGTAAGCCTATCCGAATCCCATTATCTGCAGCTGCTTCGGACATGAAAGACAACCCTCAGCCTCCATTGCCATCTTTTGAAGGGCGCCTCTTGTTCTAATGAAGAGAGATGAAAGTGGCAGGTACGGGTCCTTCACTGGTATCACCTTCGCCACCTTGCGCGCGCGCGCACACCCACGTACATTTGTGGGTGTGTATAGAGAGAGAGAGAGAGAGAGAGAGAGAGAGAGAGAGAGAGAGAGAGGTATCGTTGTTTAAGGGTAAAAGGTAAGAAAGTAATATTCTTTTCGCTATGTTGAGAGCAATGGGTCAAACACTATATATATATATATATATATATATATATATATATATATATATATATATATATATATATATATATATATATATATATATATATATATGTGTGTGTGTGTGTGTATATATATACATATATATATATATATATATATGTGTGTGTGTGTGTGTGTGTGTGTGTGTTATCTCCAATTTCCTCTTGATGAAAAAGTTTTATGTAAAATATTGTTCCATTTATTTTAGCTTTATATTTGGTTATATCGTCATTTCAGAAAATTAGCATATATATATATATATATATATATATATATATATATATATATATATATATATATATATGTATATATATATATATATATATATATATATATATATATATATTGATCAAGAAGTTCTATTTAAAATACTGTTCTTTTTATTTTAGCTTTATATTTGGTTATGCACCATCATTTCAGATAATTAGCAAAGTTTCTTTTCTGTTGAATCTGTTAGAGGAAGGTCTCGGGGAAGCATTACTGATCCAACGTAATATCCATAACGTTATATAACTTTTCCGTTATGAGCTCTGGGTGAATTTTATGCATAATTATCCCGAAACGTGATACGGCTCATATAACTAACTCGGATACAAAATTGTTATGATTTTTGATACTTTCCAGTACTGGTAATTAAAAAATTCCCACTTATTGTGAACTCTGAATCCTTGTTGATATTGTATCTTGCCTTTTGTTAATTCTTCTATAAAAGTTTTGGTTTAATATTGACCTTTCTGTTTTGATATGGTATTTGTCCTCGAAGCTGTTTGTAGCGTTAGTTCCAATCTACGAATATTGCAAATTCATGGAATTTCAATTAACCCTGGCCTTAAAATCCAGTCAGAAGCTGTTTGTAACTAGCACTTGAGTCTAAATATTGCGTAGACTGAGAAATCATGATATGGTCTAATCCGTTCTAAAAAATCGGCTCTAGTTTAGTGCGTCATAAACACCCGCTGACCAAAGGTCATATGAATGACCTTAAAGCCATTTATCTGGATGACCTTCAATTCAAGTTCACAAAATGGAGAAACAAATTGAAGATCCACCAGTGCTAGGAAGCCTTGAGAAATTGATCAAGGAAACGTGATCGAGTCATTAGCAGATCAGTGGAATGTATAGTATTAGGTTTATGGTTTAGTGTAAATAGTCACGAATAAGAGAAATGGTTAGAGCCACTTTCTTTTTGACACGGCTGTATTCCAATTAAACTCGGCTTACTTTGATGCCAGGTTTGTTTGAAGTGTTTGAAGTCTTTTGTTACCACGGTCAGAGGTAGCGGAAGAGAATAAAAAGGGGAGGGAAAAAGTATTGTTTATTGTCTCCATGCTCACACGGAAAATTTTCACTGATTCTTCGTCCGTTAAGAGAGAGAGAGAGAGAGAGAGAGAGAGAGAGAGAGAGAGAGAGAGAGAATTCTTGCAGTCTAATTGTAGGAGCTTTGTTTACTTTGTTGGCTTTCGGTTGCTTACTAATGGTGCACAGCATCCCTTTGTCCGAAGTTTTTTTCAATCTCAATTATTTATTTATTCCAGTTTCTCATCAGATTTAGTTAAATCATTTTTTTCTCATCCACAGGTAATATTCAATCTCCATTTTTTTCTTTATTCTAGTTCCTCATCAGATTTTCATAGTTTTAAGCGGTTTTCCTCATCCACAGCTAAAGGTTTTTCTAAAAAAAAATGAGGCTATATAGATATACGGTAGAGTCAAAGTATTTTGATAATTGCTTGACTACTTTAATTCATCATATATTAGTTCTTTCTAATGAATTGAATTCTTTATGTTATGTGTTCATTAGAGAATGTATCAATTTAGTCATCCTAATTATTACAGTGCCTTCTCTGAACATTAAAGTATGGTGTTCATAAATCAAGGTTGTTACATACCAAATCCTTTGCATCCTGATTTTGAAAAACTTCGACTCGAACGCCCATTAATATGAATTAATGTAAAAATATATATGCAATAATTGTATAGGGTTACCTATGCAGGATCAATCATCGTACTTATACTTTTATTACGATTATTTAACTTAACATAAAACTCATGGATCTTTGATTTGATGCCACTTTTATGCAGTTGGTCTAAGTTATGGCTTATCCTCACATGCAGATAATCAAACCAATGCCTTGGCAATATATTATTAGTCTGGATTCTTTTATTTATAATTCTTTCATCGTACAGCTTAGGCGTCCCAAGTTTCAGAATCTTAGGATATTCTCCCGTAAGTAAAACAGGGAATAATGATTTTATGAACATCTTATTACCTCCGGCAAGGAGGTTATATTCTTGAGTCAGTTTATTTATTTATTTATTTATTTATTTATTTATTTATTTATTTATTTATTTATTAGTCTGTGAGTGTGCCTGTGTACATGATTGCGTCAAAACTACATGACGAGTTTTGATGGAATTTTCACCGAAAATAGACCTTAGGTCATGATTGACCCCATTAAATTTTGGAAATGATCTGGATCCGGATTCTAGATTCGGGTTTGCATTTTTCACGATTTTTAAAAACAAACTAACGGATTTTTACGAAATTCTCACCAGAGGTAGATCTCCGGCCATGGACGAGTCCATTAAATTTTGGAGGTGATCCAGTATCGGATCCGGATTTGCGTTTTTTACAATTTTAAAGATTACGTCAAAACAAATTACCACATTGGATTCTCATCAAATTTTAACAATGGATAGGTATTATTCATCTGAAGAAATCATGGAATTTTGGAGGTGATATGGAGCAAGGTCACGATTCTGGATCAACATTGCAATTTTCACCATTTAGTGTACAGTTAGCATATGAAAAGTGGGAGGTGATGTCCGTAGAATTTAGTTAAATGTTGGCAATATTCATTGGCGGAGGTCTGAAATCTCTGATTGCTCTTGTTTCATATAATCTCTCCTCTTGTTTGTTGATTCTTGAAAATATTTCATTATTAATCTATAAATGAGTTTACTTATAATGTAAAGATCATTGCCATGAATATTGCGAGCATATTACTGTTTTATATTTCGCAATGATAACTATTGACAATATATAAATCATATGAGGACTAAGTTAGTGATTATAGAAGATAATGAAGACTGGATTTTGCCGACAACAGTTTTAATCTTCATAATTGCAGCCCTCCTATTTATACTTTCCTTGTTTTAAAGAAACCAAACTACCCAGGAGTATGTTGTTAACTTCTTCAATCTAAAAGTGTTATTTGTTTCAACTGTCAGATGGTTTTGTCTTTCTATCGTATTCACCCATCGTGTGTCAACTACAGCTGTGTAACATTTACAACCATATTTCCTAAACCTGTCAAACTGCATTTTATTACATCGTTGAGTGCCTGAATTTCACTATTATATTATAGTATTAATGATAAACTTCTTTTTTTTTTATTCACGGCCATTACCAAAAGTTAATTTTTTATCTGAGTGTTATGTTGTATATCTGGGAAATATAGATTGTTTAATTTTGGTTAACTATTTTAATATTATGGAAGTGAAGTATGTTCAACAATCTTTCCGTTTTCTGATGCAAAAGTAGTGAAGTAATTATTCATTGATTATGGTTTTAAAATTGTTTTTCCACAATTATAATGTTAATTATAGCTCCTAAATATTTATTTTCCTCGATGATTTCAGTCTTACACTACAACAAAAACAATTGCAGTCGTTTCTAGTCCATTGCAGGACAAAGGCCGCATACATGCTTGGGATTTGGCCAGTTTTCATCACCACGCTGGCCACTGGCAGATTGGTGATGGTGAGAGACTTTGGTCTGATCGCTCTCAGCAAACCAGCCTAGTATGGGTGGCCCTGGCTAGTACAGCTTTGCTGATTATGATGATACAAAAGTCATTTCACCACGTTAAGAAATCGTCATGATTTATTATTATTATTATTATTATTATTATTATTATTATTACTTGCTAAGCTACAACACTAGTTAGAAAAGCAGCATGGTATAAGATCAAGAGCTCCAACAGGGAAAAATAGCTCAGTGAGGAAAGTAAATGAGGAAGTAAATAAAGATATTAAATATATAAACTATAAAAAGTCTTATGTCCCCCTGTTCAACATGTAAACATTTGCTGCAAGTTTGAACTTTTTAAGTTCTACTGATTCAACTACAGTATTATTAGGAATTGAAGAATAGTACAAAATACAATATAAATTAATTGTATTACCTATTATTTTCGAACCCAACGCTTTCACCCCGGTCCACATAATTTCTCCTCCATTTCCAAGACAATTAATCTATTACGCTGTCCTTCCTCAATTCATGTCCCCAAGGTGCCCCGCCACAGCGTCTGTTTGGCCATCCCATCCTGAGACATCTCAAGTGTACGTCGTTGGTGGCGTTCCTCTTGAGCATTCCATTCCGGAGCCGTCATGCACTAAAGCAGCCATTCCGGCGGTCTTGGTATGACACAGATGCGGACAGCTCGTCATGTGCCATACTCGTCCTTCTGTGCCATTGAATACATATAAACGACAAATTAGTGCGATTGTTGGTACCCATTTCTGTTCGTTCGTTCGTTCGTTACAGATTGTCCGGGCCTCTTGCCTGTCTCCCAGTGATGTGTTCCGGGTGTTTTTTTTTTTTTTTTTTTTTTTTTTTAACTCTGCTGTGGTAAGGACTCACTGGATTTTGAGTCGACAGCACACACTCGCCAAAATGTGCACGATACTAAAAAAACCTTTCACTATTCCATATTAATTTAGAAATAACGTGTGGTTACAACATAAATTTATATCAATACCTTAGTTAGGTAGGCCATGCCCATCACAAGGAACTGGTCAATGAATCTTTTATTGAGGCCTTTGCGTAAATAGGCGTAGGAGGAGATGATGATGATGATGACCATAGTTGTAACTTTTAGACAATTTTTCATAACCATCGCATAAAGAGTCCCTTTAGGATGGCGAATCTTCTGGTGGTACATTATGTGGTCGCCGTTCTCCTCAAAAGGGAGAAAATCATCATCCATTCAAAAAGCATTTCCTCTCCCAAGGAGTTCACACTGTAGACTAATCGCTGCTGTTCCTTCGGATCTATTGAATAAGAATTTCAAGACATTTAAACATTTCTTCCTAGGGCAGCAGTGAAGCAAGAGGGTAAAGTAGAAAAGTAAGAAGTAAGCGTAACTAGGGACTCATAGCCAGTTGACACACATTTCATAACTTCGAGGATGAATTTGGCAGTGACTGTTGTGTTGTTTTTCTTGAACCCCCTCTATATGCGGTTGTTGTCGACTCCTTTATAAGAAAAATTATAATAAAACTACTCTCTCTCTCTCTCTCTCTCTCTCTCTCTCTCTCTCTCTCTCTCTCTCAAGATTAATACTATTTGATGAACCCATATTTATCTTCTTCAGAATGTATAACTACGGTTTTCGTTGTATGAAAATTGTATGAAAATGCGGAATAGATTTGGACACTCTTCCTTAGTTTATATATATATATATATATATATATATATATATATATTTATATATATATATATATATATATGTATGTATGTATGTATGTATACAAAAGAACCACAAGGAAAATGAAAATAGGAAATATAAGATTAAGTCCTGAATTCTTATATTTCATATTTATATATGTATATATATATGTATATATATATATATATATATATATATATACATATATATGTGTGTGTATGTACACGAATTACGTTATTTTTACCACTACAGGAACCTAATTTGTTTGCTTTGTACAGTAAGTATTGTATAAACTCTCCGACGTGTATACATTTGTCTGCCTTGTTAAAAGAAAGGTTATATAAACCTTGCGTATAAACTACTTTTAAGTAATTTCTCTATTTAAATCTCATAAGAACAGTTTCAAGGCAAATGACCGTCTCTGATATATTTCCCTGCCATGTTTATTGTCTTTAATTTCAGCTGTGCTTTTCATCCGAGCATTTTATCGAAGACATTCCTGCCTGCCTTTTCCAGTCCTCCTCTCAACTCCTCCCAACACTTTTGGGACCCGACCTGAGAAATATGAGACGGCAAGATTTTCCCGGTGGCTAAAAGGTCGAGAATTATACTGTAAGGAAGCGGAGATTCGCCCTTGTTTGCATATTGACATTCCAGGCTGTAAATTCAATTGGAATTTGGGGCCAACCACCGCTTTCTTGCGTCTTCTCCAGCGGTTGGAAAGAGTTCGGCTGGAACCAGGTAGTTGGTGGGGTGGGGGGGGGGATATTTGGGGCTTTGGAATTATTTATTTATTTATATTTTGCGGTTGGGGAGGATTTTGGGATATGGGGGCTTACATATGTAAAGGTAAATAGATTCGCGTGTGGTTTGAGCGTCCCTTGGTAGGCCATTTACATATTCGTTTCCGGAAATAATTCCATAACAGGCCTATGGTACTTTACCTTGTATAATTTATTTTATTTTATTTGCTTATGTTAGTTTAAAAATAAAATGACTGGTTCATTGACGTTCCATGTAATATGTGACAAAATATAAAAACTAGTAAATATTAAATGATAATGATAATAGATAATATTGCTCTTTGCGTCAATAGGCGTAGGAGGAGATAATGGTGATTATGATGATGAGTGTTTATAACAAAGACATTCTCATAAGAAAGTGAAAATATCCTTGAGGGGAGGCACATACTCATGCTGGTTGCTACGGGGAAAATAATTGCCTATCGACATGATCTTGAAACCCCCCCCCCCCACCCCGTATTCGTCTGGCAATTTCAAGAGCTAGGTTTATATATTCAATTAGAATATATCAATCTCTATATATATATATATATATATATATATATAATGATAATAATAATAATAAGTGTCTTTTTGATTACGAACATCTAATTCAATAACTCGATAATGTGCCAATCAGGTCAAAGAAAGTGTACTTCAAAGGTTTTGTTTGCTTGAGAGATTGTCTAGCCTTGCGCTAGACACGGGCTCTTGCGTTGCCCCCCCCCCCCCCCCCCCGGTAGACTTCAAAGGTAAACGAAATATAAAGAAAATGAAAGAGCAGTTATACTCTACAAACACGACAAACGCACACACATGGTCTCCTATACACTCAGCTGAATAAGAAAACTATAGTACGAGGGTACTATAGTGTGGGATCAAGAAATTCTGAACGGGAGTTAGGAGACTGTATCATTGCCTGGGATCCCCACGGCGGTGTCCCTGTGGATCCCCGTCCGGCGCGGTCCGTGAGCGCCAACCCGAGGTGGTCCTTGATACTAATACCCGGGGTTACATTATAGTCGCAGGTAAAGGGAGACAAAGACCTCTGAAGGTCTTCAACAAAGACCAGACTGGGGCTATTCATCTGCACCTTCCTGCCTTGGTATTAACAAGCTAGGCGCGTGAGACCAGGAGGACAAGTCGCTTTAAATATAAAGAAAATGGAAAATTTAAGAAATAAAAACTTTAAGGGAGGTATTTTTAGTTTCTAGGGGCGCGCTTGAGCCACGGCAGTTATTTTACCTCTGATAGTTTTGATAAAATAGAAGAAACCTTATTATTATTATTATTATTATTATTATTATTATTATTATTATTGTTGTTGTTGTTGTTGTTGTTTTTGTTAGTGTACTCGATATGCAACCCCTCACACTAGGGTATGATAATACCTCTCCCCCCTAACCGAGGGACCGGGATAGCTGGATGTGCCGTATATATATATATATATATATATATATGAATATATATACAGTATATATATACAGTATATATATATATTTACAGTATATATATATATATATATATATATTTGTTCTTTATTATATAGGGGAGATTATTATTATTATTATTATTATTATTATTATTACTTACTAAGCTACAACCCTAGTTGGAAAAGCAGTATGCTATAAGCCCAGGGGCTCCAACAGGGAAAATAGCTCAGTGCGGAAAGGAAAAATGGAAAAATAAAATATTCTAAGAAGAGTAACAACAATAAATATCTCCTATATAAACTATAAAAACTTCAACAAAACAAGAGGAAGAGAAATAAGATAGGAGAGTGTGCTCGAGTGTACCCTCAAGCAAGAGAACTCTAACCCAAAACAGTGAAAGGCCATGGTACAGAGGCTATGGCACTACCCAAGACTAGAGAACAGTGGTTTGATTTTGGAGTGTCCTTCTCCTAGAAGAGCTGCTTACCATAGCTAAAGAGTCTCTTCTACCCTTACCTAGAGGAAAGTGGCACTGAACAATTACAGTGCAGTAACCCCTTGGGTGATGAAGAATTGTTTGGTAATCTGTGTTGTCAGGTGTATGAGGATAGAGGAGAATATGTAAAGAATATGCCAGACTATTCAGTGTGTATGTAGGCAAAGGGAAAATGAACCGTAAC
>NC_090755.1:69956032-69961032 GCF_036898095.1 Palaemon carinicauda
GATGCAAAATACACCGGAAGATGTATTAGCAACTCTCTGGTGGATATACGAGGTGCCTCACACTGAGGGACCTGGGGGAACCCAAACAAAAAATAAGGCAAATAAGGGCAATAAGGCTCTCTCTCTCTCTCTTCCTGTTAACGGTTTAAGCTGCATATTGTGACAAACAGAAACTACTTTTTATTTATATAGATTACTACTACTACTACTCTCTCTCTCTCTCTCTCTCTCTCTCTTCTCTCTCTCTCTCTCTCTCTCTATTTCCTTTGTCTCCTCGCTTTCCTCCCAACCCTTTTATATGAACCAGCATTACGCATATTTTGTATCTCACATTTTCCGAATAACTGAATCTAATCATTGCATTTCCGTCCGGGTCTCCACAATCGAACTGCATAGATGACCACCAGCAACAGCAGTAACAGCAGCAACAGCAGCAGCAGCAGCCAGCAGCCGGCTGTAGTTAATGTATTCCTCTTCATAAATATTACAGCCGATGGCACTTGTATTAGCTGGCCATATATGATACAGCGCGGGTTCCCGAACCACGGCTTTCCCGAACGACGAATATTTAGGGAATGTTATGATATGCTTGGATTAATATTCAGGGTTTCCGTTTTTTGTTGTGTGAGTTTAACTTATTTTTCTACTTTTCGACTTTTGTTTATACTGTCGTATTTACAAACGTATGAACTGTTGATTATAGATAGACTGTTTTGAATTAGAGAAAGTTAGAATTAATGCAGTTTCATATATGATTAATAATTCTCTGGTTTTGGAGAAGAGTTTAAATGTTTAAAGGTCGCTCATGAATGGCAGGAAGCAAATGTCAGTGACATTGCCCTATCGAGCAGGACAATGCCCTAGAGACTGACCATATACACATATGATCAGCGTCCAAGCCCCCTCTCCACCCAAGCTAGGACCAAGGAGGGCCAGGCAATGGCTACTGATGATTCAGCAGATAGACCTATAGGGCTCCCCCAAAACCCTCATCCTTAGCTCACAAGGATGGTGAGGTTGCGGCAACCAAAGGAATTAACGATTTGATTGCAAAAGAGGGCCAGGCAATGGCTACTGATGACTCAGCAGACAGACTATACGCTCCCCCAAAACCCTCATCCTTAGCTCACAAGGATGGTGAGGTTGTGGTAACCAAAGGAATTAACGAACTTGAGCGGGACTCGAACCTCAATCTGACGAGCACCAGTCAGGAACGTTACCACATCGGCCACCACAACCTTAGTTGGAGTAAGATTTCATGCAATATAAGATATGGAAGAAATTTTGGTTATATAATTTTTTTTTTTTTTTTTTTTTTGGCGTCCAGTTTTACCTAATCCAGTTTTAAACACTGGTAAAGGAAAGGAATATCTTACATGAACTCCTGATTGGTCTCTACAGGAGGAAACTTACATGGGTCCTTTCACTTAAATATCAACTTTAGCATTTATTCATGTATCTAGATGTTAGTAGATTATGGTGGGTCGCAGCAGTCATGTGGATAAGGTTATCAAGCTAGAACTTCGCTACATAGAGACTTATCGAGGCAATTTAACCTCTGGATCCCCCTTTTTAAGGCTAATAATTGAATGGAAACGAATATAAATATATTATAGAGAAATAATACCCCTCTTGAATGAAAATACAAAATGAAATAACATAAACTGAAGAAACAAAAACAACAAACGCAGACTCTGCTCATTACAAGAATGGAGAGACAAAGATAATTAAAAGTAATTGTTGACTAGATCTGATTAACACGAAATTTCTTCACTTGTGACTGAGGAAAAGAGAAAAAGATTGAGTTCTTTATTCTTTTCTTACTAAAGGCGAAATAGGGAGAACACAGTAATCTATTTAATAGCTGTAAATCAATCATAAAAATGAGTGGGATGATTAGTGCTCTTTCAAAAGGAACCAAGTAATCAAATTGACAGCTTGGTCCAAAAAAGGGGACAAGAAATTTCTAGCAACCAGATTTTATTATGTTTATGCAAGCGTACGTGTTTAAAGGTTTTAAAGGGCGCTCATGAATGGCAGGGGCAAGGGACAGTGACATTGCCCTAGAGACTGACCATATACTGTATACATATGATCAGCGTCGAAGCCCCCTCTCCACCCAAGCTGGACCAAGAAGGGCCAGGCAATGGCTGCTGATAACTCAGCAGATAGACTTATAGGCTTCCCCAAACTCCCTATCCTTAGCTCACAAGGATTTTGAGGTTGCAGCGACCAAAGGAACTAACGAGTTTCAGCGTGACTCGAATCCCAGTCTGGCGTTCACCAGTCAGGAACGTTACCACATCGGCCACCATTCCTATGTCTGTATTTTAAGGCTCTAACAGGATAGGAGTTTCAGTTGTGTTAGAGGATCCTTCAAGAGGCTTGAAATGAAGTTATGGTTTTGGGGTTTTGATGTGTGGTAAGAATCGTAGTAAGGACACTAAAGGGCTTTATGATCCTCTATTGGTCGAAATAGGACACTTTATTATTATTATTATTATTATTATTATTATAATTATTATTATTAATAGGTAATCTACAACCCGAGTGGGAAAAGCAAGATATTATACGCCCAAGGGCTCCAACAGGGAAAAATAACCCAGTGAGGAAATAAGGAAATAAATTTTAAGAGAAGTACTTAATGATAAATGTAAAATATTTCAAGATCAGTAACAACGTTAGATTAGATCCGTCGTATATAAATTTTGAAGAGAGACTTGTCATCCTGTTCAACACAAAACCAGTCGCTGCAAGTTTGACTTTCTGAACTTCCAACGGTTAAATTGCCTGATTAGAAAGATCATTCCAGAGTTTGATCATAGCTGGAATAAAACTTCTAGAATACTGTGTTGAATTGTTCCTTATGATAAAGAAGGCACGACTCTTAGAATAAACTACATACCTATTATAGTATTACGTGCAGGGTGGTACTTTCTGGGAAGATCTGAGTGCAAAGGACGGTCAGAGTTGTGAAAAATCTTATGCAACAGCCATAAAGAACTAACTGTACGACGATTTCTAGATCAGGAATAAGAAAGTTCTTGATTGGGATGAGTCTGAAATGAAATGGTTTTCTGAGGGTCTTTTGGAAAATCAAGGTTTGTTTATTTGCGGCCGTCAGTTGAAAGAAAGAAATGGATACAGTAGATTTGGGGAATTTTTACATTAGTGCTTTTATATTTAGATTTAGGTACAGCAGCACTCGAGTTGGTTTCAAAGGGGACAGGGAACCAACTTCCTTTACTTTATGCTTCAGGTTACTAATAACATATAATACTTCGTTTTTTTTTTTTCTTTCTTTTTTTTAGAGAAACTTTTTGTAATGATATAAGAATATAAGAATAATCTAATCAACTATTACAATACCAATAATATCATTATCTTCGTAATTATTATTATTATTATTATTATTATTATTATTGTTGTTGTTGTTGTTGTTGTTATTTTTTTTGGAGTTTGTCTTCTCATTCGAATTATTATTATTATCATTACTAATTAATTGATAATACATTTACCTTACTTTATTTTTCGGGTTGATACAGCTGCAAAGAAGAAACATTTTGGCTTTAAAATTTCTATGATTGATAATGTCCAGATTTAAACCATGCCATTGCAAGCATTAAGAAATGTAGTTTTTTTTATGTGCAAGAATAAAGATTCTTGGGTTCAATGCCATTGTATAGTTGTTTCATCTATGCCCAATACTATCCAAAATTCCTTATCTTCTTCCGTGTTCCCATGAAGTTTCATCTCAATGAGATTCCGTTATCGAAAGAAGGAATTTATGGCTCCATCGAATATTCCTGTCCACGGTGTGCGTTTGAATTGTACTGTCTATCCCGCTACTCCCCTGTAATCGATCATGCGAACCTCCCATCTCCCTTGTATAATAACGAGCAAGTGTCCGGCTTTATATATATATATATATATATATATATATATATATATATATATATATATATATGTATATATGATAAATTTTGCACATTTTTACGTGTTTTTCATATTCAAATAAGCCATATATATTTTTGATATATTAATGTCTGGATTCTCTTAACGACCTCGGGATCAGAGCCCAGGCGAAATCACACAAAGACAAGAGCTTGGCTCCGGCCGGGAATCGAACCCTGGTCGGCAAGCTTGTACAGACAGTGACTAACCCACTTGGCCACGAAGAAAGATAAAAGTCAATGACAATTCTTCTGTACTTATACCTGTCGAATTCAGGTATTTTGTACTTAGAATTGAAATCAACCCATCTTCACCATCGTAGCTAATTGGTAGTTTGTTACTTGGCATTCAATTAATGATAAATTTTGCACATTTTTACGTGTTTTTTCATATTCAAATAAGCCATATATATTTTTGATACATTAATGTCTGGATTCTCTTAACGACCTCGGGATCAGAGCCCCAGGCGAAATCACCACAAAGACAAGAGCTTGGCTCCGGCCGGGAATCGAACCCTGGTCGGCAAGCTTGTACAGACAGTGACTAACCCACTTGGCCACGAAGAAAGATAAAAGTCAATGACAATTCTTCTGTACTTATACCTGTCGAATTCAGGTATTTTGTACTTAGAATTGAAATCAACCCATCTTCACCATCGTAGCTAATTGGTAGTTTGTTACTTGGCATTCAATTAATGATAAATTTTGCACATTTTTACGTGTTTTTCATATTCAAATAAGCCATATATATTTTTGATACATTAATGTCTGGATTCTCTTAACGACCTCGGGATCAGAGCCCCAGGCGAAATCACGCAAAGACAAGAGCTTGGCTCCGGCCGGGAATCGAACCCTGGTCGGCAAGCTTGTTACAGACAGTGACTAACCCACTTGGCCACGAAGAAAGATAAAAAGTCAATGACAATTCTTCTGTACTTATACCTGTCGAATTCAGGTATTTTGTACTTAGAATTGAAATCAACCCATCTTCACCATCGTAGCTAATTGGTAGTTTGTTACTTGGCATTCAATTAATGATAAATTTTC
>NC_090755.1:69966032-69969091 GCF_036898095.1 Palaemon carinicauda
TATATATATATATATATATATATAAATTATATATATATATATATATGTATATATATATATATATATATATATATATGTATATATATATATATATATATATATATATATATATATACTCTATTGAAGAGGAATTGAGTGTTTCTTTTGATTTTCGTGTCTAGGATTTTATTACTTTTTCCGTTTTTCGAATGTAATGTTGAAGGCATTTTTTTTCTCTCCAGATAGACATATAATTTCTGTATCATCTTGGTAAAGTTGTTGGAACTCTAGTATATTCTTTTTAGCTCCCATTCCCTTTCTTGAGCCATTGGTCTTATATCATCCTGCTTTTCCAACTAGGGTTGTAGTCTAGCAAGTAATGATAGTAATAATAATAGTCTTGGGTAGTGCAATAGCCTCTGTCCCATAGTCTTCCACTGTCTCGAGTTAGAGTTTTCTTGCTTGAGGGTACACTGGGGCACACTATTCTATCTAATTTCTCTTCCTTTTGTTTTGTTAAAGTTTTTATAGTGTATGTAGGAAATATTTATTTCATACTGTTACTGTTCTTAAAATATTTTATTTTTCCTTGTTTCCTTTCTTCACTGGGCTATTTATCCCTGTTGGGGCCCCATGGGCTTATGGCATCCTGCTTTTCCAACTAGGGATGTAGCTTAACCCTTTCACCCCCAATGGACGTACCGGTACGTTCTTGCAAAATACTGTAATTTATATGTTTTTGCATATTTTTCATAACTTTATGAGAAACTTCAGGCATTTTCCAAAAGAATGAGACCAACCTGACCTCTCTATGACAAAATTTAAGGTTGAAAGTTTAACATACCTTGCGGGTAAAAGGGTTAATAATAATAATAATAATAATAATAATAATAATAATAATAATAATAATAATAATAATAATAATAATAATCTTCAATAAAGAGTGAAAGGTGACAGACACCTATTATTGCAGTCTTGTTCTATTTGCCGAATTTCATGACTCCCCTTCCCTGCCTAGATATACTCAAGTGTTAGCGTAGATAACCTATAAAAATGGTTAAGGTAAAGATCATTAAGGAAAACGTTTTTTTCCATGATTATGGATAACTGATCAATACAAACAGCTTTTCTGGGCAACGACAGAAGAGAAAAAGTTCCGATTGATCAGACTTAGAAGTATATGATCAGCTGATTGGCCCGAAGGGCTCCTCCGATGACGGGCGAAGAGAGCAGTATCAAAAGGTCCTGTAATAGTTGACCAATGTTCATTTCGCTCGTCGAAGGACATAGATACATACATGCAAGTTATCATTTTACCAATGAAATTATATGTAAAATAATATTTTAGGAGTAGTGTAAAAATTATAGTTATCTTTCCACCATTGTTCAGATGCACATAACTGTTATAATGTTGTTTTGTCTGTTACAGCTTAAGCTGTGTACTGTGACCCATAAGTCCGTATTATCATATGCACATACACACTCCTGAAGCAGCAAATTTGTGTTTCACGTATCATGTGTGAAAGATAATCTTTTACCTAGATTTAATCCCTTTTATATAGTAAAAGTATATATATATATATATATATACTATATATATATATATATATATATATATATATATATAAATGTATGTATATATATAAATGTATATATATATATATACATATATATATATATATATATATATATATATATATATATATATATATATATATATATATATATAGTCCTTTCATACTGAACGGAAACCGCTCGGGAAATAATATTCTCCCACAAATTTCCCAGACTAGGGTATTGTGCTTACGATAGGGGAAGGGGTTGGGAAATGTTGAATCTTCGCGTATATATATATATATATATATATATATATATATTATATATATTATATATATATATATACATATATATATATATATATATATATATAAGTGTGTATATATATGTATAGACATATATATGTATATATATATGTGTGTATATATATATATTTTTATACATATATAGATATATAATATATATATATATATAGATATAGATATATATATATATATATATATATATATATATATATATATATATATATATAGAATATTTAGCCGTCAGTTTTGACGGGTCGCGTACGCTAGTAATAAAACTATACTAAAAATACTCTTATCTTCTTTCGATTTATCTCTTAGCAGTATAATGTTTATTTGACTGAGTTTATAATACACCAATTTTCGCTATGTATCGCGGCGTTTACCGAAGGCAGAACTTCATCTTCATAGCCGGCAAAACTAATTGAAAAAAGAAATAAAAGAATTTCGAGTAGGTTTCCTAGTCTTGATTGGAAGGAAGAAGCGGCTAATGGTGGAGGAATAAAGTTTGTATTCGCACCAGTAAAGGGATAGGAAATGAGAGATTAAATGGTAGGAAAGGATAGTTTGCAACGGCAAATTTCCGCATGAGGGAAAGAGTAAATGGAGAAGAGAAAGAGGGGAAATAGATGGAATGGGATGAACCAGGGAAAAAAACCTAAAGGAATCGTTATTGGGTGGAGCAGGAGAGTCGGATTAGAAAGTTTTTATTTCTAATAAGAAAAAATCGGTAGTTATTGTGAATTGGGAATATCCAAAGATGTTTATGTTTATATTGTATGCTTGTGACAGATCTCGTTAATTCGGTTATTGTTTGGAGGCTGGAGGCTGTTTTCTGTTTGAGTGTTTACAAAATTGACCCAAGTTGTAATAAAATTGATAAAAGTGGTGGATAAATATAATAAAGTATGGGAAAAATTTGTCAAAGTGGCGGTTTCCAAATTGTAACATTCAATTTCCTTTGTCAACATTGAGAGTGAGCAAGTTTACCAGAGCGTCTCCATCATCATTGTACTTAGCAGCTACCCCTTTCGCCCCCAAAGGACGTACCGGTAACGTTCTTGCAAAACACAGTTATTTACATGTTTTTGCATGTTTTTGATAACTTTATGCGAAACTTCAGGCATTTTCCAAAAGAATGAGACCAACCTGACCTCTCTATGACAAATATTAAGGCTGTTAGAACAATTTGAAAGAAATATGTAGCAAAATGTGCTTGAA
>NC_090755.1:69972091-69982091 GCF_036898095.1 Palaemon carinicauda
CGACTATTAGAATGGCCAACTGGACAACGATATTTATATGTTTGGGATAGAAACAAAAAGGTTTTAGATGATTGGTAAATTAATGCATTATATTTCTTACTTTTCATATCGTCAATGTAATAAATAGTCATATGGGAGAGAGAGAGAGAGAGAGAGAGGAGAGAGAGAGAGAGAGAGTGGTTTTAGTTTTATAAAACAGGATTAAAGAAGTCCTAATGTTATCCCTTTAGGGACGAAATGTTAAATCTTACTATGAACTAAATATGTTTCTGTGATTTACGTCAATATGCGAAATGTTCACTATTTCAATCAAAGGAACTGAAGTAGTTGAATAGTTTTAGAGCAGGTAAACCACCACCACCCAGCTGAGAGAAGCAGTGGAGATGCAGATTAATCTTAAGGGAGGTTTTAGAGAGAGATTTGCGATAAAGGCACTTTTGAATTGGCATTTAATTGTCTTGCTGTCAGATGCAGTTTGTTCAGTTCTATCAGAGAAGTATTGTTTAGTCATTCTTCTGTCAAAGGTAATGTGTGTTTTATGAGTTGATGTTATACTCATTTTTCTTTTTTAATGAGGCACAATTGCACTGACTCGTAACGGTTCCCTTTTAGCTCGGAAAAAGTTTCCTGCTATCTGATTGGTTAGAATTATCTTGTCCAACCAGTCAGTGATCAGGAAACTTTTCCGAGCAAAAAGGGCACCACTGCGAGTCTGTGCAAATCTTCCTCACTAAAAAGAATTGACTATAGTAGCAGTTTATTATGCCGATTACCGGTAACATTACTACATGAAATATAAAGAGGTCGAGGTTTGACTATCTTTGCAAATTCAGATGTGTATTAATGAAAATCTTTATGTATTCCCTAAGTATTACATTTTAACGTTTTATTTTCTTTTTTCAGGTATGCCCTCCTCTATCAGTAGCAGAATGAATCGTGTAAGTTTGTATAAAGTGTTTTAATTGTAGTTAAAAAAAATCACTCGACAATAATTACCATCATTATCATCATTATCATCATTATCTCCTCCTGCGGCTATTGACGCAAAGGGCCTCAGTTAGATTTCGCCAGTCGTCTCTATTTGTCAATACTTCTCTATTGATCATTGTTCACGCTTCATAGTCCTCAGCCAATAAATAGAATCATTATGTTTAACCGTAATTTTTCTCTCAAACAATCATTACTAGATTTCAATATTACATCTTCAGTGGTACTCGTTTCTCAGAATAGGATTGCTAGGGACATTTTCAGGCGTCTTCTTTCATATTCTCGCCAGAATTTACGCGAATATCCAGTTGCATTAGGAAAACTTGAAGAAAGTATGAAGCGAATCACTCAGCTGATTACATGTACATCAGATGAAGGAAGTAAAAACGGTTTTTTTTTTTTTTTTTTTTTTTTTGGGGGGGGGGGGGGCATTGAAACATGTTGAAATCAAATTAACATTAAAATGTTCTTATACTTTCTAGAATAGCGATCACAAAGGCATTATCGCATAAAGAGATTTGTTGACAGCTTTTAATATTTTACTGCGTAATTTTTATAATTAGTTAGCCTTGAATTATTAATGTTTTCAAAAAAAAAAAAACAATTCTTTGTGACACTATAATTCACATTTCAGAAAAGTGCTGCGATAATATAATGTAATGCTGATATACACTGTATGCATTAAGTATTTTTATTAATTGACATTGATGATTTGCTCTCAAATTAGGCATAATTAAAAAGTGGAGTGTCATGGCATAAAATTAACTTAGCTTTAGCCCTCTGAAGCAAATGAGGTAATTCCTGGAATATCCTGTTTAACTTTACGTTCATAAAATTCTACCGTTAATCTAAAAGAAAATATTGTTATAGTTAAAAGTGAGATAACTCATCATAAAGATAAGCAATCATAACATAATTTTTTATCTTTAATTTCCCTGAAGAAGATTTGGGAACTGTTAGTTACTTACACAAATGTGATATAGATTTATTGAGTACATCTGCACATGCCAAATGTTTATATATATATATATATATATATATATATATATATACACACACATACACACACACAAAACAGTAAGATCGAAATACAGTAGTTATATGAATCATGATCAAACCCAAGAATAAGACACGAACAAAGATACAACAAGTAGGAGCCATGGGTCTTATTTCCATTATGAGAACTTTACTATTCATGCACGAACACACACAAACAAATTGTTAGTGCAAAGAAGTGTCCTGATTTATTTTTCAGTAGATTAAACCACTTCATACCATTGGAGAGAAACCCTTGTGCAATTACTAAGTACTCTTACTTACAGTACGGCACACGATACATCAAAGCTTGAATAGTAATTTGATATTCAATGATAATACGTCATCTTTTTCCCCATAAAATAAAAATAAAAAGTCCCTGTTGAATAATTAGACTGCAATACGTAACGCTCATTATCAAGTCACAAAATCATAGCACAGAACAGTCCTCATTAACTCGCTGGGTTTTTAGTTGATTATATATTTTTTTCGACGCTGTTTCTCATTAGTACTAATGACTGATGAAGGTAAAAGAATTGTTTTGCTGATGATTATTGTTATGAATAAATAGGGGTCGGCAACGTTCTAGATTTAATCTATGCATGATTAGGAATTGGGATTGATTGGGCGGTTGATTGGCCTCGGTGTATCATTTCACCCCTGAATTAGTAATGCAAAGATGGATAATGACGATTCCTAATCTTGCATTGCTTTTCGTTTCTTTTATTTCTCTCTCTCTCTCTCTCTCTCTCTCTCTCTCTCTCTCTCTCTCTCTCTCCCTCTCCTCTCTCTCTCTCTCTCTCTCTCTCTCTCTAGGATCACAATTAGTGTTGTAATAAATTAGTAACTTGTGTTGTAAAGCATAATGCATCTTGTAACACTGCCGGCTTCCACGATCTCTCTCTCTCTCTCTCTCTCTCTCTCTCTCTCTCTCTCTCTCTCTCTCTAGGATCACAATTAGTGTTGTAATAAATTAGTAACTTGTGTTGTAAAGCATAATGCATCTTGTAACACTGCCGGCTTCCACGATCTCTCTCTCTCTCTCTCTCTCTCTCTCTCTCTCTCTCTCATCACAATTAGTGTTGTAATAAATTAGTAACTTGTGTTGTAAAGCATAATGCAACTTGTAACACTGCCGGCTTCCACGATCTCTCTCTCTCTCTCTCTCCTCTCATCCTCTCTCTCTCTCTCTCGGATCACAATTAGTGTTATAATAAATTAGTAACTTGTGTTGTTAAGTAGTATAATGCAACTTGTAACACTGCCGGCTTCCATTATCTCTCTCTCTCTCTCTCTCTCTCTCTCTCTCTCTCTCTCTCTCTCTCTCTAGAATCACAATTAGTGTTGCAATAAATTAGTAACTTGTGTTTGTAAAGTATAATGCAACTTGTAACACTGCCAGATTCCATGCTCTCTCTCTCTCTCTCTCTCTCTCTCTCTCTCTCTCTGATCACAATTAGTGTTATAATAAATTTGTAACTTGTGTTGTTAAGTAGTATAATGCAACTTGTAACACTGCCGGCTTCCATTATCTCTCTCTCTCTCTCTCTCTCTCTCTCTCTCTCTCTCTCTCTAGGATCACAATTAGTGTTGCAATAAATTAGTAACTTGTGTTGTAAAGTATAACGCAACTTGTAACACTGCCAGATTCCATGCTCTCTCTCTCTCTCTCTCTCTCTCTCTCTCTCTCTCTCTCTCTCTCTCTCTAGGATCCCAATTAGTGTTGTAATAAATTAGTAACTTGTGTTGTAAAGTATAATGCAAACTTGTAACACTGCCAGATTCCATGCTCTCTCTCTCTCTCTCTCTGTCTCTCTCTCTCTCTCTCTCTCTCTCTAGGATCCAATTAGTGTTGTAATAAATTAGTAACTTGTGTTGTAAAGTATAACGCAACTTGTAACACTGCCAGATTCCATGCTCTCTCTCTCTCTCTCTCTCTCTCTCTCTCTCTCTCTCTCTCTCTCTAGGATCCCAATTAGTGTTGTAATAAATTAGTAACTTGTGTTGTAAAGTATAATGCAACTTGTAACACTGCCAGATTCCATGCTCTCTCTCTCTCTCTCTGTCTCTCTCTCTCTCTCTCTCTCTAGGATCCAATTAGTGTTGTAATAAATTAGTAACTTGTGTTGTAAAGTATAACGCAACTTGTAACACTGCCAGATTCCATGCTCTCTCTCTCTCTCTCTCTCTCTCTCTCTCTCTCTCTCTCTCTCTAGGATCCCAATTAGTGTTGTAATAAATTAGTAACTTGTGTTGTAAAGTATAATGCAACTTGTAACACTGCCAGATTCCATGCTCTCTCTCTCTCTCTCTCTCTGTCTCTCTCTCTCTCTCTCTCTCTCTAGGATCCCAATTAGTGTTGTAATAAATTAGTAACTTGTGTTGTAAAGTATAACGCAACTTGTAACACTGCCAGATTCCATGCTCTCTCTCTCTCTCTCTCTCTCTCTCTCTCTCTCTCTGTCTCTCTCTCTCTCTCTCTCTCTCTCTCTCTCCTCTCTCTCTCTAGGATCCCAATTAGTGTTGTAATAAATTAGTAACTTGTGTTGTAAAGTATAACGCAACTTGTAACACTGCCAGATTCCATGCTCTCTCTCTCTCTCTCTCTCTCTCCTCTCTCATCTCTCTCTCTCTCTCTCTCTAGGATCCCAATTAGTGTTGTAATAAATTAGTAACTTGTGTTGTAAAGTATAATGCAACTTGTAACACTGCCAGATTCCATGCTCTCTCTCTCTCTCTCTGTCTCTCTCTCTCTCTCTCTCTAGGATCCCAATTAGTGTTGTAATAAATTAGTAACTTGTGTTGTAAAGTATAACGCAACTTGTAACACTGCCAGCTTCTACGATCTCTCTCTCTCTCTCCTCTCTCTCTCTCTCTCTCTCTCTCTCCAGTAGCTAATCTATGTAAGTGACTGTATGCAACCTCCCTTGCTCGAAAGTTGGATAATTTGCATAAAATTTCAAATCTTGTGTAACTTGCGGTGCAAGTTATTTGCAACGCGAAATGGAATTAACTCCTTTTTAGAACCAATCTATTTTCTACGGTAGAACATATACAATTTTGTGATTGCTTTTCAATATATATATATATATATACATATATATACATATATGTATATATATATATATATATATATATATAATATATATATATATAATATATATATGTAATATATATATATATATATATATATATAAACATAGGCATTTTATTTATTTTTTCCACTAATGTATATATATTCTAAGTACCCGAAGATACCTGCATGTGTGCGAGCGCGCATATTTCTTTTGAGTATTGACTTTTTAAAGATATATCGCACTTATAGATCTTCGATATTATTGGTATCGATAAATAGTTAAAAGATTTTTTACATTAAATCCATCTTGCCTATCATGATAAACAATGATGTATCTAACAGAGTTTTAATAGTATCAATATGCTTTTGATTTGTATTATTGTTAGTATTATTATTATTATTATTATTATTATTATTATTATTATTATTATTATTATTATTATTATTATTATGCCCTATTTTTATTGTCTCTACATAATTACTTGAGAGCCTTTAATAGCTTAATCCATGAATCGTAACCAGTCGTTTCTGAACTTAATGAGCGAGAACTGAGATCACATTTGGTTGGTCCCAAGTCTTAATTTGGTCTTAATTAAGCCCTATGGAAACGCCGGATGTTAATAATTATGGAAAATTATTGTAATATTACAAACTCAGCCACAGAGAGATAGTATTACTGTTGTTGTTTGATCTAGAAAAAAAAAAAATTCTCCCATCTTGACTGTGACTGGATGCAGTCCAAAATCTTTAAGAAGCTCCGCCCACAAGCATCGTGATTGGCCACACTCAAATGGTCTTTGCACTCGCTTCCCTCGTAAATCAACATTATCTCGTTGCTCCTGTGTTTCGACAAGAGGTACATGGATATGTGCTGCAGAAGCCAGCTACGTAGGTCAATATCAAAGTATCATAATTACCTACAATCTGTTTTATTGTTGTTATTATTATAATTACATTAATCGAGAGGAGAAGGTGGTGGCCAGCGACGATGCTTATGAGCATTTTAAGTATTTTCCATCTTTTTTATTTATTTAAGAAAAAACACTTATACTCCTTGTTTACCAGAAACAACATGCCTTGGAATATATTATTATTATTATTATTATTATTATTATTATTATTATTATTATTATTATTATTATTATTATTATTATCAGTTAAGTTACAACTATAGTTGGAAAAGCAGGATTTAAGCCCAAGGGCTCTAACAGGGAAAATAGCCTAGTGGGGAAAAAATAAGGAAACAGGTAGAATAGTGTCCTGAGTGTATTCCATAGCAAAAGCAGGAGAACTCTATTCCAAGACAGTAGAAGACCATGGTACAGAGGCTATGGCACTCTACCCAAGACTAGAGAAGAATGATTTGATCTCTAATTCATTTTTTTTTTTAATCAACCGTTTCAATAATTTATATTTATTCTTTCCAAATTTGTTCTGACCAGTTCTGTAGGAGCCGAGTTTGACTCACCCATTTTTAATAATAAATGTTTCTTGTAAATTAGTTATATGCTATATGAATGCGAGCTTTTATTTTTCATATTTATTCAACATCCAGAATAAAGATATAGATCTACAATTGTTTATTCATTTTGTCAAACTTTAACATCACCTTTTCTGAATAATTATTTTTCCACCGAAAGATTTTTTTTTTTTATTAATTTAAAGAAAATTATCAAATACACCTAAACACGAGGATTATAACGAAACCTCAAAGCTCAAAGCATACATGAGAAATCATATGAGAAACATTTATTTTAATGTTGTTACTGTTCTTGAAATATTTTAGTTTTCCTTGTTTCCTTTCCTCACTAGGGCTATTTTCCCTGATGGGGCCCCTGGGCTTATAGCAACCTGCTTTTCCAACTATGGCTGTAGTTAAGCAAGTAATGATAATGATGATATTGGTCGTTTTTGCAAGCAAACAAGTCGAGTGCGGGTCAATGATCAAACGCTAATCAGTTCGTAATTCCTTCCGCCAGCATTTTGTACAGTTTGTGCAATGATATTTGCAATTTGTACCTGTTGCTGCAAGCTGATACATGGTAATGGTTACTGCACTGCATTCGGTATCTACATCTTTATTTATGATTTGCTTCAATCTCACCACCGGAGTCGACAATTCTGGTGTGTTAACGAGTAGAAACACTGCAGAATTTAAAAGTGCTTATTAGTTTTCTTTAGGGTGCGCTTGAGCCACGGGCAGTTATTTTATCTCGAATAGTTTTGATAAAATAGACGAAACATTATTATTATTATTATTATTATTATTATTATTATTATTATTATTATTATTATTATTATTGTAAGTGGCTATTCTTTCATTATCTCGTGTACTTATCCCTTGAAATTTCCCTAATTATAATTAATTTGCAACTTTATGTTAATGCGATTTCTTTTTTATGTTTCAGATAATATAGCGATAATAGGTAAACATTGTGTAGCTATCATCTCTTAAGTTAATTTAGATTTCTGGTAAGACATTGTAGACTAACATATTTGGTTGCGTAGGGAAAGTGGGTGCAAGTTATTCGACTTGTTATATATCCAATTGTGACCGTAGATGCTTTTGAGTATCCAGTTCACTCTCTCTCTCGTCATAACTGCATAAGAGTATTTGACCAATTCTATTTCTTATTTCTTTCATTGTCGTCCATCTACTTCAATGAGCTCTCTCTCTCTCTCTCTCTCTCTCTCTCTCTCTCTCTCGTCATAACTGCATAAGAGTATTTGACCAATTCTATTTCTTATTTTTTTTCTATGTCGTCCATATACTTCAATAAGCTCTCTCTCTCTCTCTCTCTCTCTCTCACTCCTCTCTCTCTCTCTCTCAAGTCATAACTGCATTAAAGTATTTTACAACACAATTTCTTATTTTTTTTCTATGTCGTCCATCTACCTCAATGAGCTCTCTCTCTCTCTCTCTCTCTCTCTCTCTCTCTCTCAAGTCATAACTGCATTAAAGTATTTTACCAACACAATTTCTTATTTTTTTCTATGTCGTCCATCTACCTCAATGAACTCTCTCTCTCTCTCTCTCCTCTCTCTCTCTCTCTCTCTCTCTCTCTCTCTCTCAAGTCATAACTGCATAAGAGTATTTGACAAATTCTATTTTTTATTTTTTTCTATGTCGTCCATCTACTTCAATAAGCTCTCTCTCTCTCTCTCTCCTCCTCTCTCCTCTCTCTCTCTCTCTCTCTCTTAAATCATAACTGCATTAGAGTATTTTACCAACACAATTTCTTATTTTCTTCTATGTCGTCCATCTACCTCAATGCGCGCGCGCTCTCATCTCTCTCTCTCTCTCTCTCTCTCAATTTATATACCTGCGCTGAACGCATGCGCAGTGAATGCATGTTGCCACTTCTGCCATGGGGAGATGTATCGCATATATAGGTTTTAGAGGAGATTAGGTCAGCATTAACGGCGAAACACAACACGGATAATGCGATGCGTTATCTCCTTGCACGCGTTGTATCACAGGTGCCCGACCATTATCGCACTCAAGGCAAAAAAAAAGGAACAGGTTTCATTCTGTCCGACCGGTGTGGCGACGGGCGGTGGTGGCAACCCGGGATATATCGCACATCGCACATCTCGGTCCATGGGATTTGGTGTGAAACATACCCGGGATGAATGGGGATGTGCGGTGATATGCTCAAAATTTTGCTAAAATCAAGATCTCACCGCACCGCCATGGCCTTATCGCTCTAGTTGTGATCCCAGCTTTAAACTAAATCGGATTTTTTTTTTCCAGATGGATAAATCAAAGGACGTTTGCTAGGTTAACCATAATACTTATAGTTGTTCGTTGCATTCATAATTTTAGCTTGATGTGTACATGGCATGTTATCGCTTAAGCCTTTGAAGACTTATATAAAGGATGGAGACGTATTTAATAAAATAGATTTTTTTTTTTTTTTTTTTTTTTTTTTGAGGAGCATTACATATCATGGCAGAACTTTTAAAGTGTATATGCGATATGGTGATGCAAATATGGTGGTCAAATATTCAGTCGTAGTGTCGCGCATGTAAGGCAAAATACGGGTATTTTGCATATACACTGCTTCTTGCAATTAAGCTTTTGCTTAAAGTTAGTTGTAAATTAAGTGATTAGTAATGTGATACCGTTTTTAATATTAATGCCAGACCACCTAATTCTTAGATTTTCAGTTTATGGTTAAAGATATGGGAAGCACTCACAAAACATTGGTATTGCACAATGCAGTTCAATGAACTTCTAAAGCGAAAATCCTGGTTATGTCTTCGAGTTGCATGGAGACAGTTTTGTCAAACAGGCAAAACAATTTAATCTCAAAATTGAAGGATAGATAATGGATTCGGAAACCGTCTCATCTTTTATATATATTTACCATTTCAAATGAAACCAATTTTTCATTGCAAGGCAACAGAGTTACGTATTTCGAAGCTCAAAGCGATATAGTTGTTCTCCAATGCAGGCTGAAGCTCTAGAATGATTGAATTCTCGAGGGAATATATAAATAATTTGAACACCTTTGTGAATATTTACTTGCCAGCTTGTATTCTATTCATGGAGACGTAAAATTCTATCTCAGAATCTATCTATTTTATTTTCTTCTTCTGAAAACTCTTTTTTTTTTGGTTTCAACACCCAGTTTTTTATTCCCACAACATACAAGAACTGACTTTGCGAAAGAGAAAATAGCTCTCGGACATTTCAACCAACTAAGAGTTGAAAGAAAATTTTTAGGAAATTGGCCTTTCAACTTGTTGGTTTGTAAAAAAAAAAAAAAAAAAAAAAAAAAAATATTTGTATAGAGCTTCTAAAGTCAAGTATAGAAATATGCCGAATGTATAAAATGAGATTAAACTACGTTACTTCGATCATTCTCGTATTTAAGAAACTTTTGCAATGCTAGATAT
>NC_090755.1:69994591-70007091 GCF_036898095.1 Palaemon carinicauda
TTTTATTATTATTATTATTATTATTATTATTATTATTATTATCATTATTATTGTTGTTGTTGTTAATATTGTCCTGGAGTGCTGCATAAATTTCATCTTTCACCTGTTGAACCTGTTGCAGTGAGACAGGAAATTGAATTTTCCATCAGTTAGTATCATGCGACATTTTTCATAAATCGGGTGATTTACGAGTTTATAAATCATGCAAAGAGACGGAAAGATTGTATTCATCACGTTTGATAGCAAATAGGAAAATGAAAAAAAAAGTTTGGTATCCACTTAGTGTGTGGGAATATATATATGTATATATATATATGTATATGTATATATATATATATATATATATATATATATATATGTATACATATATATATATATATATATGTGTATGAATGTATGTATGTATATATATGCATGTATGTATGTATGTATATATATATATATATATATATATATATATATATATATATTTATACATGTATATATATATGTATATATATATATATATATATATATATATATATATATATATATGCGTGTGTGTGTGTACATATGTATGTGTGTTTGTATGTATTTGGGATTAGTAACTAGATAATTAGAAGAAGAAACATGAATTATTGCCTGTGAATCCATCTCTGGTTAAGGCTCGTTTCTCCCTTGGCTTTAGGTCATATCATTGGAAGTTGTTTGGTTTAAAAAATACATATAAAGATTACTCAAGAATGGCGATAAAGGATTATTCGTTGCCAATCCGATTATTTTTGATAACTCTTTTCGAAGACGAATTTGCAACCCTTAATGCATACTGTAGTTCTGTAGATATGGCATCAATGACCATTGCTGTTGCGATGCCAGATAATATCTAATAATCAATCAATTAATTTTGGTTCGATGATATTACAAGAGTCCCTAGAGAAAGAATATATTCCAATTTTTCCCTTGATTAATCGAGAATACTACACGAAGGTATCCTTTGAGTAAGGCAGATGATGAAGTATTTTGTGCTTGGTCCAATTACAGGAAGAGATTTTTATATCCTTGTAAATAACCTGGTACTTACCAATAAATATACCATTTAAATAGAATTAGATAATGACTAGGAGCTTTTAGACTTTTTTGTTTTGAGTAATTATAAATATTTTAAGTTTTCAGTAAAATGCAGGCGGACGTGATTCTACCTTACATTGTTATTATCTTTTACGGGTAGTTAACCGTAATAAAACTCCTTTACGTCAACATATCAGTTTTTAAAACGGTAAAAATCTTAGAAGAAATGTTACAGACACTTACCGTTTTTTAATGCAAATTTTTAACAGTGTACCCAGACAATAATTTCTCCTTTGGAAACATTTGTGTAATGCCATCATCTGCTATCTTAGTACTTACCATAACCTCAATCTATGATGTATTATAATTAGTTTTCATTTTCCTGCACCCTCCTCTGCGCGTTGAGAGATTTCCAAAACAGCAGGTGGTAAATTTACATAGAATTTCATTTCTATGGTATATGGGAGTTGGAATAGCTAGTGAGAATGGGGTCCTTCAGTGGGAAATGGGGCTTGTGATGGGACTCATAGGACCCCTATTATTATGTCATTAGGAATGTGGTTGCTCCTGATGACTAGGTTGTGGGGTTTTCTAGTGTTTATGCTATAATTTAGGTGTTCGTAATATTACTTTGCCAAATCTCTTATATATATATAAGTTTCATTGGAATGAGCATTAGTATTTTTCCGCTTGTCATTTGTATTATTATTTTTTCTTATTATTATTATCATTATTATTAATGTTGCTGTTGCTGTTGTTGTTGCTATTTCCTTCTTGTTTGGCGCATATGCTGACGTTTAATACCCATGCTATAATTTTTTTTTTTTTTTTTTTTTTTTTTTTTTTTTTTTTTTTTTTTTTTTTTTTTTTTTTTTGCTATAAGTCCTCCACTTAATGAAGGCGAGACATTAGGAGTTATGTCTAGTTGTTTATTTTTATTATAAAAAAATATCAATCCCCATTCAACATCTGGTCCTAATAAATTCCAGCGAGCAAACATTCCGTTTCTTGCTCTTGAAGTAATTATTTATTTTTCCTCACTTGAAGATTCTAGCACAAGTTTTTATTTGTTTTGAAATATTTTCCTCGTTTACCAAAGCTAACTTGTGTGTTTATAGGTTTTATGGACATTTGTGAACATGGAGGCTGAGTTGATGTGACAGTTACAGTTCGCTTGAACACCTGAGACGTGGGGAAGGTTACAGAGTTCCATCGGCATAAGTTACGCAGGTTTCTATACAGGCGTTAATTAGAGAGGCTCATTGCCTGTAATATTTTTCCTCTGTATTTTCACGTTCTGGGGTCATCACTGAGTGCTGGCAGATGTGAGAGTGTCAGTTTTAATTGTACTGTATACTTAAGAGTGTGGTCTTAGAGTGCGAAATTATTTTTTCAATTGTTGCAATGATATGAAGAAACGGGAGTTTTGGAAGAAAAATTAGTCACTGTTGCCTGAAACAGCAATGGGAAACCTCATGTTATTTCCAAGTCTAATCCATCGTTACTCGTTTCACAAGAAGTTAAGAATTAAATGCGAGGAAACAACATAAGATAAAATTTGTAGATATATGTACAATCAAATCCAACCATAGAAATATATAAACTTATTTATTAACATTAGTAAAAATTGAATCGACAAGAAATTGGTTGTTCCTGTTACTTATTATCTAGGAGCATTATATGGCGCATTCTAAAAGGCTCTACACTTTTGAAATTCATGGACCAATAATGGCTTATGAAATCATAAACTGATAACGATCCTGTGCAATATTACTTAAACATTATGTCATATTATATGTACATACATAGACATATGTAAGTATATATATATATATATATATATATATATATATATATATGCGTGTGTGTATATATATATATATATATATATATATATATATATATATATATATATATATATATATATATATCCAAATAAGCCACATATATTTTTGATACATTAATGTCTGGATTCTCTTAACGACCTCGGGATCAGAGCCCCAGGCGAAATCACACAAAGACAAGCGACACAAGCTCTTGTCTTTGTGTGATTTCGCCTGGGGCTCTGATCCCGAGGTCGTTAAGAGAATCCAGACATTAATGTATCAAAAATATATGTGGCTTATTTGAATATGAAAAACACGTCTAAATGTGCAAAATTTATCATATATATATATATATATATATATATATATATATATATATATATATATATATGTGTGTGTGTGTGTGTGTGTGTGTGTGTGTGTGTACATTTATACTACTACTATAGTGTTTGTCCTACGGCAGGTCCTTTTATACGGTTAAGTAAAACCAGTATGGAAAGACAAATAGCCTTGTAGATACGAACAACTCAATATATTTACATTCTCTCTCTCTCTCTCTCTCTCTCTCTCTCTCTCTCTCTCTCTCTCTCTCTCTCTCTCTCTCTCTCTCTCTCCAACACGTGGAAGGGTGGGAGAAATATGAACTGCATTTGTCAGAGGAAGTCCATTTTTTCTCTCGTCCCATAATTCGAATCCCCGGGAGTGAAACCCCTTTATAAATGTTGTCTATGCACGAATTCGTTTGTTTTCTTTCCCTTCCCTTTCGTAAAATAAACGTTCATGTAGCATCGTAAACAAAGAGAACGTAGTTGTGGCCCCTTTTGGTAAACAAACATTCGCCGATTTTCTTTTCGTTTTTTTTTTTATATCTCATTCATTTGGTTAATGCTGTTTTGTCCCGTGCTTCAATTAAGTCATTTCTTCTTGAAATGTGTCGTCATAGTTGCTTTCGGTTCTCAATTTGCATTACATTTTAAGTTTTTTTTTTTCATTGTCAACTGTATTTCACGATGGAAATAGTTTTCACTTTTGAATAAATCAAGGGGAAGGTTCATATTCTGGTCTCGTTGAATAATAGATTTTGTAGTGGCTTCACGTAATTATTATTATTATTATTATTGATGTTTTTATTATTATTATTATTATTATTATTATTATTATTATTATTATCATTATTATTATTAGCATTAGTATTGTTATTTTATTATTATTATAAGCTAACCTGTGTGACGAGCCGAGAGAGGGTGTGTGAACTCAAAGGCAGATTGGAAACGACTGAGTTATATATTAAGGAACACCCTTCTTTATATACAAAACCTCAAGGCAACAGGACATAACATGTTCGAGAGACAGAGATGTTCAGAGCAAAACAGCAGACATGAATTTTCATGTTCGTTTGAGTGCGAGGGAAGAGCGAAGATACAAGCATATTATATACAAAAGGAATTATGTACAATTGTGTGACACACGGTTGGTACATGGCTCCCCCTCTAAAAATGACATACTGAACATGTTAAATAGGTGCCCTGAATCTGGAGAGGTAGTAGTAAAAACTGCGCCGATTAGCGACAGTGAGTGGCTGTAGAAGTCGTTGGTTGGGGTGCGAGCAAGTGGTGGATGAAGGGTGGCTGTTGCCGCTCCGGCTCGTCACGGGGTAGGCGAGTGTGTCCTACGGCATTCATAGGCGTGTGTGTCCTACGGCATTCATAGGCGTGTGTGTCCTACGGCATTCATAGGCGTGTGTCCTACGGCATTCATAGGCGTGTGTCCTACGGCATTCAAAGGCGTGTCCTACGGCATTCACGTCAGCATCGGTTGAAGTTGAATAGATGTCCTCTTCGTCACGAGTGGAGGCGTTGATGGAGGTTTGAAAGTCATGAAGTGGGTTCACATCACGAGGAGAGCCGTCTGCGGCAGGTTGCAGGCGAGTGATACTGGTCATTTTCCCGAGGGTGAGCGAAGCCCTTTGGTCCCCCAACGGTTGTTGAGAGAGCTGAAAAGGCGTTGCTAAACGGGCGGCTGGCGACGGCAAGTACTGCTGCAGAAGGTATGCGTTGACGGCGTCATAGTAACGGTAAGAGATAGGGGGAGGGGTGGGTGGGGAGGCGGGAGGAGCGAGTCACTCCGGGGTCACCAATGTGACTGTGCCGAGAGAGGTGTGAACTCAAAGGCAGGTTGGAAACGACTGAGTTATATATTAAGGAACACCCTTCTTTATATACAAAACCTCAAGGCAACAGGACATAACATGTTCGAGAGACAGAGATGTTCAGAGCAAAACAGCAGACATGAATTTTCATGTTCGTTTGAGTGCGAGGGAAGAGCGAAGATACAAGCATATTATATACAAAAGGAATTATGTACAATTGTGTGACACACGGTTGGTACATCTGTAACCCTAGTTAGAAAAGCAGAAGCTATAAGCCCATGGGATCCAACGGGAAAAAAATATCCTAGTGTAGAAAGGAAATGAGGAAATCAATAATATATAAGAGAAGTAATGAATAATGAGTCCAGAATATCTTCAGATATATCAATCATATATAAACTATGAAGAGAGACTTTTGTCAGCCTGTTCAACATTCGCTTCTGAAGTTCCTCTGATTCAACTGGTTGATTAGGAAGATCAGTTCATAATATGGTCACACCTAGAATAAAACGTCTAGAATACTGTGTATTGTTGAGCCTTATGATGGCGAAGGCATGACTGTTATAATTAACTGCATGCCTAGTACTACGTACAGTCTTGGAAGATCTGATTGCAAAGGAAGGTCCGAAATATGAAAAACTTCTGCAACATGCATAAGGAACTAATTGAACAACAGTGCCAGAGAATAATCTCTAGATCAGGAATAAAAAATCTATTAGACCGTAAGTTTTTGTCCAACAAATTAAGATGAGATTTAGTAGCTGAAGATCAAACTGGAGATAACTACTCGAAACAAGGCAGAATGAATGATTTAAAAGATTTCTTTAGAATAGATTATTCACCAAATATCTTAAGACACTTTCTAAATAAGCCATTTTTTATGTAATTGAAGAAGAAACAGTCTGACTGTGTTTCTCAAAAGTAAATTTGCCATCAATAATCATACCTAAATTCTTTAAGGAGTCGTGTTTAGTTAAGGAAATTTTATCAATGCAGAGTTGTGGATGTTGAGGATCCACTGTCGTCGACCTACTCACAATAGCACTTAGAGTTTTGTTAGGGTTCAACTTCATGCTTCATATTTTGCAATATGTTTTAATTTTAGATAAGTTTTTATATATGAATTCAGAAACCATAGCTCTACATTCAGGAGATTGAATTGAGACAAAGAGAGTAGCATCATCTGCATATGCAACGATCTTGTTTGGCGACTTCTATTTTCAGTTTTATTTCATCAACCGTGATTAGCTTCATACCCCTCTACCGACCACCCCTGACAAAAAAAAAAAAAAAAAAAAAAAAAAACTAGATATGCTTGAAATGTGAATTTTGATTATGATGTAAGATATTATTTTGCATATGATGGCTTCCTAAAAATATCTCAAACGTTATAAGGATTGCTGGTGTAAAAATGGTTTGGCCTCTCTCTTTCTCTCCGACACGTGGAAGGGTGGGAGAAATATGAACTGCATTTGTCAGAGGGAGTCCATTTTTTCTCTCGTCCCATATTTCGAATCCCCGGGAGTGAAACCCCTTTATAAATGTTGTCTATGCACGAATTCGTTTGTTTTCTTTCCCTTCCCTTTCGTAAAATAAACGTTCATGTAGCATCGTAAACAAAGAGAACGTAGTTGTGGCCCCTTTTTGGTAAACAAACATTCGCCGATTTTCTTTACGTTGCTTTTTTATGTCTCATTTATTTTGGTTAATGCAGTTTTGTCCCGTGTTTCAATTAAGTCATTTCTTCGTGAAATATGTCGTCCTAGTTGCTTTCGGTTCTCAATTTGCATCACATTTGAAGTTTTTTTTTTTTTTTTTTCATTGTCAACTGTATTTCATGAAGGAAATAGTTTTCACTTTTGAATAAATCAAGGGGAAGGTACATATTCTGGTCTCTCTGAATGATAGATTTTGTAGTGGCTTCACGTAATTATTATTATTATTATTATTATTATTATTATTATTATTATTATTATTATTATTATTATTATTATTATTATTATTATTATCATAAGCTAATCTGTAACCGTAGTTGGAAAAGCAGAAGCTATAAGCCCATGGGATCCAACAGGAAAAAATATACTAGTGTAGAAAGGAAAAGAGGAAATCAATAATATATAAGAGAAGTAATGAATAATGAGTCTAGAATATCTTCAGATATATCAGTCATATATAAACTATGAAGAGAGACTTTTGTCAGCCTGTTCAACATTCGCTTCTGAAGTTCCACTGATTCAACTGCCTGATTAGGAAGATCAGTTCATAATATGGTCACAGCTAGAATAAAACGTCTAGAATACTGTGTAGTGTTGAGCCTTATGATGGCGAAGGGGTGACTGTTATAATTAACTGCATGCCTAGTACTACGTACAGTGTAGTACAGTCTGGGAAGATCTGATTGCAAAGGAAGGTCCGAAGTATGAAAAATCTTCTGCAACATGCATAAGGAACTAATTGGACGACAGTACCAGAGATTAATATCTAGATCAGGAATAAAAGATTTATTATAACGTGTGTTTTTGTCTAGCAAATTAAGATGAGATTCAGCAGCTGAAGACCAGACAGGTGAATAATATTCGAAACAAGGCAGAATGAAATATTTAAAAGACTTCTTTCGAATAGATTATTCACCAAGTATCTCAAAAGACTTTCTCAATAAACCATTTTTTATATAATTGAAGAATAAACAAACTGACTGTGTTTCTCAAAAGTAAATTTGCCATCCATAATCATGCCTAAATTTTTTGAGGAGTCGTGTTTAGTTAAAGAAATTTTATCAATGCAGAGTTGTGGATGTTGAGAATCCATTGTCGTCAGCCTACTCACAATAGCACTTAGAGTTTTGTTAGGGTTCAACTTCATGCTTCATGCTTCATATTTTGCAATATGTACTAATTTTAGATAAGTTTCTATATATGAATTCAGAAACCATAGTTCTACATTCAGGAGATTGAATTGAGGCAAATAGAGTAGCATCATCTGCATATGCAACGAACTTGTTTGGCGACTTATATTTTCAGTTTTATTTCATCATCCGTGATTAGCTTCATACCCCTCTACCGACCACCCCTGACAAAAACAAACTAGATATGCTTGAAATGTGGATTTTGATTATGATGTAAGATATTATTTTGCATATGATGGCTTCCTAAAAATATTTCAAACGTTATAAGGATTGCTGGTGTAAAAATGGTTTGGCCTCTCCCTTTCTCTCCGACACGTGGAAGGGTGGGAGAAATATGAACTGCATTTGTCAGAGGGAGTCCATTTTTTCTCTCGTCCCATATTTCGAATCCCCGGGAGTGAAACCCCTTTATAAATGTTGTCTATGCACGAATTCGTTTGTTTTCTTTCCCTTCCCTTTCATAAAATAAACTTTCATGTAGCATCGTAAACAAAGAGAACGTAGTTGTGGCCCCTTTTGATAAACAAACATTCGCCGTTTTTCTTTTCGTTGTTTTTATATCTCATTTATTTGGTTAATGCAGTTTTGTCCTGTGTTTCAATTATGTCATTTCTTCTTGAAATGTGTCGTCATAGTTGCTTTTGGTTCTCAATTTGCATCACATTTGAAGTTTTTTTTTTTCATTGTCAACTGTATTTCACGATGGAAATAGTTTTCACTTTTGAATATATCAAGGGGAAGGTACATATTTTGGTCTCGCTGAATAATAGATTTTGTAGTGGCTTCACGTAATTATTATTGTTATTATTATTATTATTATTATTATTATTATTATTATTATTAGCTAATCTGTAACCCTAGTTGGAAAAGCAGAACCTATAAGCCCAAGGGTTCCATCAGGAAAAAAATATCCTAGTGTAAAAAGGAAATAAGGAAATAAATAATATATAAGAGAAATAATGAATAATGAGTATAAAGTATCATCATAACAGTAATGACGTTAAAATATATCAGTCATATACAAACTATGAAGAGAGACTTTTGTCAGCCTGTTCAACATTCGCTTCTGAAGTTCCACAGATTCAACTGCCTCATTAGGAAGATCATTCCATGATATGCTCCTAGCTAGAATAAAACTTGTAGAGTAATGTGCAGTGTTGAGCATTATGATGGCGAAGGCTTGACTGTTAGAATCAACTGCATACCTAGTACTACGTACAGTATAGTACAGTCTCGGAAGGGCTGAGTGCAAAGGAGAGTGAAAATAATGACAAATCTTATCCAACATGCATTAAGAACTAAATGAACAAACGTGCCAGAGATATCTAGAAGAGGAATAAGAAATTTAATAGACTGTAAGTTTTTGTCTAGCAAATTAAGCTGAGATTTAGCTGCTGAAGACCAGACAGGAGAACAATATACGAAACAAGGCAGAATGAAAGATTTATAACACTTCTTAAGAATAGATTATTCACCAATTATCTTAAAAGACTTTCTCAATAAACCATTTTTTATGTAATTGAAGAAGAAGCAGACTGGCTGTGTTTCTCAAAAGTAAATTTGCAATCAATAATCATACATAAATTTTTTAAGGAGTCGTGTGTAGTTAAGGAAATTTGATATGTGCAGAGATGTGGGTGTTAAGAATCCACTGTTGTCGACCTACTTACAATTGCACTTTGAATTTTATTAGGATACAACTTAATGCTTCCTATTTTGCAATATGCACTGATTTTAGATAAATTTCTATATATGAATTCAGCAACCATAGGTCTACATTCCCGAGATTGAATTGAGACAAAGAGAGTAGCATCATCTGCATATGCAACGAGCTTGTTTTGCGACTTTAGATTTTCAGTTTCATTTCATCATCCGTGATTAACTTCATACCCCTCTACCCAACCACCCCTGACAAAAACTAGCTAGATTTACTTTAAATGTGGATTTTGATTATGATGTACGATATTATCTTGCATGTGATAGCTTCCTAAAAATATCTCAACCATTATAACGATTGCTGATGTAAAAATGGTTTGGCTCTCTCTCTCTCTCTCTCTCTCTCTCTCTCTCTCTCTCTCTCTCTCTCTCTCTCTCTCTCACGATATGGGCATCTCTTATGTGAAAGGATTGCCGTAATACCCAGTCCCTTCATCAAATGAAACGTCCGTTATTGGCAATGCCTTGTAATCTCCACTAATTGATGATATGCAATTGAGCCCAGTGATTTTCCATTGCTCTACGTAGAATTCGAATATCCATCCGAGCTGCCCGTATTTTCTGAGTTGATTGTATTGAAGAGAAAACCCCGATTAATAGGCTATTGGAACAAGTTACCTCATTCATGATATACCCAACTTGGCAGAATGATTTTACATCGCTTTCCATGGTATATGAGGTGCTGGATATGGATTTGACATGATTCTGTATATTAAGATTCCAGGGATGATTTCAGTGTGAGATAAGAGATAAACTGTGCGGTAGAAGGGTGGGGTTATTATTATTATTATTATTATTATTATTATTATTATTAGATAAGCTACAACCTTAGTTGGAAAGGCAAGATACTATGTGCCCAAGGGGTCCTACAGTGAAAAATAGCCCAATGAGGAAAGGAAATGAGGGAATGAATAAACGATCTCAGAAATAATGAACAGTAAAATAAGGTTTTTTAACAACAGTAACAACATCAAAACAGATATTTCATAAATGAATTATAGAAAGGGTTATGTCACCCTGTTCAACATAAAAACATTTTCTGCAAGTTTTGAACTTTTTGAAGTTCTATCATGTCAACTACCCGACTAAGAACATCATTCCACAACTTGGTCACAGCTGGAATAAAACTTCTAGAATACTGTGTAGTATTGAACCTCATGATGGAGAAGGCCTGACTATTTAACTTTTCCTTGCAACATGATGGTTTGTACTCAATATAGGCAAGATGGTACAATGGTAGAATAGAATATATAGTAATAATATAGAACTATTCATCAGGCACATTATTTACAATGAATTTTCCATGAAGAAACAGGTAATTTCCAATGTTTAAATAACGTGGTCGTCAACACACAAAGAAAATATGATTACACAAAAACTAAGCTCTCTCTCTCTCTCTCTCTCTCTCTCTCTCTCTCTCTCTCTCTCTCTCTCTCTCTCTCTCTCTCTCTCTGGCGTTTATGTCCTCAGGGAAAAAGGAAATCAAAGGGACACACTTCTTTGGACTTTTCCTCTCAAATGCATCGAATGCTGTTTTATCTTGAATACCTTATCTCCCGGGGGCTATTACAAATACGGCCAGTTCAGAGCAGAGCATAGGTTTAGTTATCTGCCTCTTTAAATATATATATATATATATATATATATATATATATATATATTTATATATATATATATATATATATATATATATATATCTATATATATATATATATATATATATATTTATATGTATATATATATATATATATATATCTATATATATATATATATATATATATATATATATATATATGTATATGTATATGTGTGTATATATATACAAACACACACACACATATATATATATATATATATATATATGTGTGTGTGTGTGCGTGCGTCTGTCTGTGGTTGGTGGGTGTGGGTGTATTTATGCACTTATATATATATATATATATATATATATATATATATATATATATATATATATATATTTATAAATATATATAAATATATATAAATATATATATATATATATATTTATAAATATATATAAATATATATAAATATATATATATATATATATATATATATATATATATATATATATATATATATATATAGCAACTAGAAATATGGAGGTACGCTTTTCCAAGATAATTTACATTACACTTTATATTCACACTAAAAGCAATTGCGTCTTGTTTCGGAAAATTGTTACACTCAAACAACTGTAAAATTATTTTGTTAAAAAGAAATAGTCAAAATTTGCTCTTTCGAGGAGAGGCTGGATAGTATAGATAAATTTTTTTTATTGTTTTAATCTTAAGTGTTCTTGTCTTAAGGACGCAACTTCCCTGTCCGTGAATAATGCATTCTAACGCGCTGGTTAAGTTGCAGGCTCATGCGAACATTAATATATTTAGTACATTCATAGTCATCTTTAATAGTAGGGCCATGGATACCTGGTGCTTTATCAAGACGTTATCTCTTCCTAATCTGTTACTTCATACTCTCGCAAGAATTCATTTTCAAAACCATCCTTAATCTCCTTCCTTCAGTTGAAGTGGCTATCTTGGGGGTCTCTTTTAGTTTATTTATTTCCATTATTTCCTTTCCTCACTGGGCTATTTTCCTTTTTATATCCTTATTTCCTTTCCTCACTGGAATATTTTCATTTTTCCTTATTTCCTCTCCTTACCGGGCTATTTTCCCTGTTGGAGCCCTGGGTCTTATAGCATCCTGCTTTTCCAACTAGGGTTGTAGCTTAGGTAATAATAATAATAATAATAATAATAATAATAATAATAATAATAATAAGTTTGATATGGTACTCGTAACTTATCTTGAACTTGAAGTTATTGTGGTTTTGTAG
>NC_090755.1:70012091-70017091 GCF_036898095.1 Palaemon carinicauda
GTAACTACCACATGCTCTGAATGTCTGTGAACATTTCAAATGTCCCCATGGCCTTGACTCACTTACGGGAATATGTACATGAAATGACAGATAAACACACAGACTTTAGCAGAACTTATACGATTTTTTTCCTTTACTATTTCTATTCGAAATGCACTGAAACCATTTCAATATCTATCTATCTATCTATTTCACCATTTCCTCCTACGCCATTGACGCTAATGGCCTCGGTTATATTTCGCCAGTCGTTTCTGTCTCGAGCTTTTAAATCAATACTTCTCCATTTATCATGTACATCACGCTTTTTAGTCCTCAGCCATGTAGGCCTGGGTCTTCCAACTCCTCTAGTGCCTTGTGGAACCCAATTAAAAGTTTGGCGAACTAATCTCTCTTGGGGAGTGCGAAGTGCATACCCAAACCATCTCTATCTACCCCTCACCATAATCTCATCCACACACACACACACACACACACACACACATATATATATATATATATATATATATATATATATTATACATATTTTATATGCATATGTATATGCAATATATATATATATATATATATATATATATATATATATATATATATATATATATGCAAACAAAGGTTTATATAGTATATATATATATAATGTATATATATATATATATATATATATATATATATGCATGCACATATATAAATATACATACACACATGCACACACACATATATATACACACACACACATATATATATATATATATATATATATATATATCATATATATATATATATATATATATATATATATCATATATATATATATATATATGTGTGTGTGTGTGTGTTATTACTATTGCTAGCTAAGCTACAATCTTGTTGGAAAAGCAAGATGCTATAAGCCCAAGGGTTCCAACAGGGAAAATTGCCCAGTGAGAAAAGGAAATAAGGAAACAAGTAGAATAGTGTGCCTGAGGGTACCCTCAAGCAAGAGAACTCTAACCAAGACAGTTAAAGACCCTTGGAGTAATACCATGGTACAGAAGCTATGACACTACCTAAGAGTCTTTTTTTTAACCCTTACCAAGTGGAAAGTAGCCAGTGAACAATTACTGTGCAGTAGTTAACCCCTTGAGTGAAGCATAATTGTTTGGGCATCTTAGTGTTGTCAGATGTATGAAGTAAGAGGAGAATTTGTAATGAATATGTCAGACTCTTCGGTGTATGAGTAAGCGAAGGAAAATGAGCAGTAACCAGAGAGGGATCAAATGTAGTACTACCATGCCAATCGAAGGACCCAATAACATTTAAGCGTTAGTGTCTCAATGGGTGCCTGGTGCCTTTGGGCGTGAGTTGACGACCCTGTGCGGCGGAATTTCTCTCTTGGAACTAGTCTTGAAATTTGTGAGGCTTGATCTAATGGCTGAACCCTGGGCTGAACCAGCTGTCAGCTGCAGAGATTAAAAGTAAACAACATAGTAAAAGTTTCCGAGTTTACCATCGAACTCCCTTGAGGACAAAGTGTGTTGTCTCAGGATGAGAGGAGACATATATACATCATCACTTGAAGGAATATATGAATATCTTATTTTAGAGTCTTCAAATTCCGGCTCCTATTTACGTCTGGGTGGATTTGTGGGCGATTATGTGGCATCTTATGTGAACCAGGAAATTGTCAGCCTCAGTACTGAAGCGCAACGCCTGGACGCCTAAAGTCCCACAAAAGGATGGAAGTACATTGTTTCCAGGAGGATCGATGAAATAGCAAAAGTTTGAACTCACATCAGTAAACTGCATCTCTGACGTGACCAACAGCTACATTGAACACACATACACACACACACACACACACACATATATATATATATATATATATATATATATATAATGTGTGTGTGTGTGTGTGTGTGGAAGGGGAATAATATATATATATATATATATATATATATATATATATATATATATATATATATATATATACCATATTTGTACATTATTCAAATATGTTGAGAGGGATATATGAATTTTCTCGCTAATTCTTCCAAGTCTTACTTTTATTACGTGCAAAATGTAAATGAAATCATATTAAGTCTAACTTCTGATAGCCTGAAAAACTTTCATAAGAGGATATTTAATCAGCTACTGATTATCTACCCTTCTTTACACTTTGCTTACCCCATTCAATTATAATTTTGCATTTGATTTGTAAAAATTATATAAGGAATATAATATACATTTTAAAGCCATTCAGACGGAACTACAGTATCTAAATTCTGATTAGGTTTTTTTTTTTTTTTTTTTTTTTTTTTTTTTGGAGATAGTGGGCTTCACTGAACATCGCTAATCCTTCCTGTTCATTGGTTAGATAATACTTAAATATTTTTAGCATAATATCTAATGATACGTCAAATCAAATCCTATTAATTTCCCTAACATCTGTTGGAAAAGAAGGCTATACCTTAAACTGCAGCATACGCAATTTTATATGCAGTTTCTTGTCAGTTTAAACTTTTGTATCTGCGCTTGTGAATGACACAGGACGAAAAGTATATTGTCTTCGTACCTTGATGACGACAGGCAAAGCCTGGCAGCTTTAATCTGCACCAGGTGTTCACCAAATTCACCAGAAATCACTCTAATGAGTCATAAAAATACGCCGTCCGGAAATCCCTGAACTCTTTTTTGCATAGGGAAAATTTACCTCGTAATTATTTCCTGGTATTAATTGATACGCCAATGATTTATTTCTAAGAGAGAGAGAGAGAGAGAGAGAGAGAGAGAGAGAGAGAGAGAGAGAGAGAGAGAGAGAGAGAGAGAGAGAGAGAGAGAGACAGAGAACGTCGGGTGGTATTGATAATGGACCTGAATTGGAGCGAATAAATGTTCCCTGGATTCGATTGCGTTAAGTTTTTTTTTCCAGCGCTCTGTGATGCCAGTGATGTTCTGGAAGGTAAAGATTCATTGAGGAAGCGTTTGCTAATAAGTATCTCGTTTTCATCATAAACACATGGAGACACACAGCA
Organism: Palaemon carinicauda; assembly: GCF_036898095.1. Taxonomy (NCBI): domain Eukaryota; kingdom Metazoa; phylum Arthropoda; class Malacostraca; order Decapoda; family Palaemonidae; genus Palaemon; species Palaemon carinicauda. Next base: position 70,015,100 of record NC_090755.1, read on the forward strand.
CGGTCTACCCGAGAGCATAAGCAAAGTCCTTCAAAAAGAAGGCAAACTGTGCTTACTCCATACAAAAATGAGAAAAGGCACGTTAATAGAAGAATATATATATATATATATATATATATATATATATATATATATATATATATATATATATACAGTATATATATATATATATATATATATATATTTATATATATATATAAATATATATATATATATATATATATATATATATATATATATATATATATATACATGTATATTTATATACATATATATAATACAGTATATATATATATATATATATATATATATATATATATATGATAATTTTTTATATGATAATGAGAAGCATGTGGAATATTGTTTTGGCCTGGGATTAATTGTTAGAAATGTGTCGTTTTAAATAATATTTGTCATAAGCGTACGACAGTTTGTTAGACCATGTGTCAGTATAGAACAGATGAAGGAGCAATTCAAGATGTAATTATTATTATTATTATTATTATTATTATTATTATTATTATTATTATTATTATTATTTGCCAAGCTACAACCATAGTTGGAAAAGCAGGATGATATAAGCCCAGGGGCTCCAACAGAGAATATAGCCCAGTGAGGAAAGGAAAAAAGGAAAAATAAAGTATTTTAAGAACAGTGATATTGAAATAAATATCTCTTATATAAATTATAAAATCTTTAACAAAACAAGAGGAAGAGAAATAAGATAGAATAGCGTGCCCAAGTGTACCCTCAAGAAAGATAACTCTAACTCAAGACAGTGGAAGACCATGGTACAGAGGCTATGGCACTACCCAAGACTAGGGAGCAATGGTTTGATTTTTGGAATGTCCTTAATTTGGTTCAAGTTATATAAAAGTTTAACATGAAGGGGGAAGAGTATAAATGATACGTAATGATAAAAAACAAGTGAGATTGGTAAGAGGGATGTTAGGATATCATATAATTAGAAAATTAACGAAAAATTTGCCACTTTTAAAGAAGTACGGGAGTGTGCAAAATTTCAAGCTTCGATAATATAGTCAGCATGGAGCAACTAGGGTTGTATGATTATATAAAAAAAAAGAATAAGAAAAGTGGGTGGAATGAGGAGGAAATCAGAAGATTGGTGAAAGAATATCACATAATATTTAAAGTGCAATTGCAAGCCAAAATAGAATATAATGTACAGTAATAAAGGGGAATGTACTGTATAAACCAGTTAAAAGAAATGCTAAGCAGGATATTTTAGAGGATACAGTTTAGTATAACGATATAATAGCTGAATGATTGTAACTTAGATCAGATAAATCTCTGAGCAAAGGGACATTGGGATCATGTTTGAAGAGAATTCAGCTTGGGTCAATGGATTGAGTATAATCATGTCTTTTTACATATCATAGATAAAAGGGAAACAGGACTCAATGACACGGCAACGGAAAGGATTGACGTTTATTTGAATATAATTGTGGATTTTACTGAGGAGAACATGAGGAAAGTCATTAAACGGTTGAAAAATGGAAAGGTACCAAGTGCCAATGTGGTTACAAGTGAGATACTGTAGTGCTGTGGTAAAAGTGTAACTGGGTGACTGACTAGGGTGTGTAGGATATGTTTGAATGGGAAAAGGGTTCTTAATTAATGGGTGCAAGGTGTATGGATCTTTGTACAACGATAAATGTGATAAAAGAGACTGTAAAAGGTATAGAGTGGATTACTGATTACTGAAAGTGGGTTGAGACTAGGAATAGGGTGCATGTATTATGTATTTGTTATGGAACAATTTAATAGTGGTTTTCAGCCAAACGTAAAATGTCTTGGGTGACATACACTGATTTAGGTGAAATAAACTGTAATCAAATTGATAGAATTGTGGAGGTATAGGGTCATTGAGAGTAACAAGGAGTTTTTTTTTTTTCTTTTTAAATAAGTGGTGAAAGAGTAACTTTTATCGTAAAATTGAGTCCCAAATAAGATTGTTTTGTGTCTTTAAGG